>NC_089201.1:28928223-29185723 GCF_963930695.1 Labrus bergylta | reverse complement strand
CAAACCCCTGGACCTGATGCAATGAGAGAGGACAGCATAAACTGAACCACACACCTTGAAACAGCTGCAGCTGGCTACAGCAGGAAACCCCCCCTCCCCCCCTTACACACACACACACACAGGTAGAGAAGAGCACAGTTACAGCGAGCTTTGCTTCGCCCAAAGATCTGTGTCATCGTGTAATTTGCTGCAGCTCATGTCAGACCATCAAGCCTTAATTGGAGAGGCAATTTGCAATTTGTAACTTGAAATGTGAAATGGACATTATTTTTCAGATAAATGCGTGCTCAGATGGATACATAACCTTTTTTCTGTGTGTATGTGCATGAATCTGTGTTTGTGTGGCCCACCTTGTGAACACTGAGGTATGCCACACTCCTGGTGTCTGAGGTGTGGCCGGGGGTCGGTGGTGAAGCACCAGGGGCCGACGGTGGAGTTGTCTGGGTTGCGACAGTAGTTTTCCCGGAGGTCCTTCTTCCTGAACCTCTTGGACGTGAATCTGTTGCAGGAGCAGAAAGAAACTCAGTTACAAAAACAGACACATGCACCAGGATTGGCTGCCAAATACCTCAGCTGACAAGCAGAGCAACCTTTTTTTTTTCAAAAAGAAAAGAAAAAGAAAAACACCCAAGGCCACAGTTTGTTGAATCACCTACGCATTTTGTGAGCGAGCCGTTGCTTTACCTGCCTGTTTGAAGCGACCAATTGGAAACTAACAAGTATACAGAGGTTATACAGATGGCAAAATCTGACAAAATCAAATGTGAGTAACAAGGTAAATGAGTTGAAGCAATGTTAGTTTTCCATGAGGCAGGTTCTGAACGTCGTGTAAACACTCAGACACACATGACTCATATCTTCGACATCAGGCGAGCACATGGCCCGCAGTCGTCAGTCATGATGAGGAACCTGGAGGGCAGACTTTTTTTGTCAAACTGTGTTTTTCCCAAACGATGATGAAAGATTGAGCTGAAGTAGAAATTCAATCGAAGTGGCTTATGACAGGGGCAGAAATTAAGCTTCCCTTTTCTTCTCAAACTAGCAGAAGAAACCTTTCAGAGACGAAAATGCAATGTATGTGTGTATGCATGTGTGTGTGTGTGTGTGTGTGTGTGTGTGTGTGTGTGTGTGAGAGAGAGAGTTTCCCATGTCTGTAGACTGACTGATAAAACATACAAAGTGTCTGGGTTTAATTTCTTTATCTACAGAGACATTAATAACACTTGATAAAGAAGGTTCACCGCAAACATACACTGCCCTCTTTGATTGGTCCGCTGCTTTGACATCACACTACAAAGCCTTTCAGAGTCATTTAATACCTCTGAGTGAAGCGAGTGCTGGAGGGAGATAATAAATGTCTTTAAGGTGTGTGTGTGTGTCATGTTTCAGGTACTCTGATTGCTATTAATTGTCTGTACATTATAAACTCTGTCTTTGTTTTACTTTCTTTTTCTCAGCTCGGTGAGTTATCAGTGAGTTACACACGCTAAGATTTATTTTTCTCATAGTCCACTGCACAGCTCCTACATTGCACCTTTTGTACATTTTGTGTTTTTTATTGATATCTATTTTCTATTTTACATTTTTTTACATTATTTTCTATATTGTAATAGCTTCTTTTACTGTATTGTTTAAGTTCCTGCTAGTTCTGCTTTATTTCCCTGTTAATTGTTTAACACCAATACACCGAGTCAAATTCCTTGTATGTGTACATTTTTTTCAAAGGACACAGAAAATATCGGCCATGTTCTCTTTTGTTTTTTACAGAGGTGATGGGAAACAACAAGATAGTGTATCAGTTTGAAATGTAAAGCTTTAAAAATCTATCCTGTGCTTTGTTTTCTTAATAATGGAGCATCTCCATCCAACAGGAATGGAAGACAAAATACTTGGTTGGACTTTTTTTTGTGTAAAGGATAAATACAGTAATCTTGTTCTTTACCAGGCATTTTCCTAACGATCATTACTAATCCAACTTTCATAATCCTGCAGGAGGCATTGCTTCCCTTGAATCTTTTGTTTAAAACTCCATTTAATTGGGTTTTTTTTTTCTACAGGGAGCTAAATCATATTGAAACATGAGCTTTATCTGGAGTATTTACTTGGGGGATACCTAAAGCTTAACCAAAAGGCTGCATATTAGATGTGATCCTAATCCGAGCAAAACGCACACAGACTAATACACCCAAGCACACCTAGATAAACAAGTAGGGCCGCAGCAGGAAATGATCTGTGACTCTGTAAAGCGTTACAATGAGGTCAGTTCTGATGAATGAGTGCTCCCAGGAGCCTAATCAACCCGTAATGTATCATACTCATATACACATACACACATGTACAGGCTAGCCCCTAAGCTACTAGCTAATTGCTTCACAAACAGGTCAGCACTTACGGTAAGAACACAAATTTGTTTGACTTTTGTGGTGAATGTACGTAAGGTTCTCACTTGTGTTCATGAGGGAAAGGAGAGGCCCATGCCTGGCACAGGATCCCGCTCACTGTCACCGACCTCCGACCCCTGTAGCTCTGACCGGCACCCACAATGCACTCCCGAACATAGTCTGAGAAAAAGAGGCAGAAAGACATTTAAAAAAAAAAAAAAAAAAAGAGAGAGCAGGTCAATGGGATGAGCAACAACCTGAGTAAAATGTTGTCCACACACAGAGCCAGTAAGGATGATGAAGAAAACAGACAGAGATGTTTCAGCTGTAACATGGAGGGAAAAAAAAAAAAGATCTGTTTTCCTAATCTTCCCCAAAAACATTTGGATCCAGTAAAAAAGAGGCTGCACAACTCGCATGTTCACTGTTGTGGTCAGTCAAGAGTGGGGTGGTGGTGGGGGTGGGGGGGGGGGGGGGTTTCCATCGTTTAAACAAACACCACGTAATGACAGAAAATGGGCCATAATGTGCGGCGACACAGTAAACATGACAAACGTCCTTGCCCTTCCTCGCCTTCCTGTTGAGGGATGATATCATTAAAAGGCTACAATGACCCTGTTAACAGGCGTTTATAGAGATGTAAAAAAATAATTTAACATGCTCTAAAAACAAACAACTACACTAAAGCCACATTGCTGACTGGACCATGGGGGGGGGGCATTTTTTTATTTTTTTAACATTTTAGTAAACAAACCCACATAGGCCTATTCCTCCCCCTCCCCCTCCCCCTATTTGAAACCAACATTCAGTTGGTTAAAAGAAAGGAGAAAAGTGACAGGCACCTTTCTTTTGATAGAGTTGGTAGTTGAAGTCCTGCTCGGTTTGAGCTCCTGGTGAGTTCCTGTCAAACGACAGCCACTGGCATTTCCTGTTTTTATGATCATAGAGGAACGCTCTAGAGAATAAGGAGGAAGATGAGATGGGGGGGAAAGTGAAGAGCATAATGGATAGTTTTATTTCAATGTCTTGAGGCAAAAACACAGGAGTATGCAAAGCAACTTAGTCGCCTGCCAAACAGGATAGGCAACAGTGCATATTACCATCAAAGGCATAATTACAGTAATGACCTTGAAAACACCCTCTTAACACTCTTGCAAACTGACATTAATATAGTGGGAGAGTTACAGAAAGGCAAACAGGAACACTGCCGCTCACAGACATACCTGCAGGTGAAGGGGAGTCTCTTGTTGCGACTGCACGCTTTGGCACACTTGGCCATGCTCAGTTTCCTGTTTTTGGTCAGGTGGGAGGAATCGGGAGTGACCACGACCAGACGTATACCATCGGTCTTCTGGTAGTCCTGGAGCGCATTTCTCCTGCCCTCTGAAACACAATTACACAATCAACCACGACAGCTCAGCACTCCCTGCATTGTACAAGTAAAGCTGGCAGTCGTCTGCATAGAGTGTGATTTAAACACCATCCTTGATTAAGATCACAATTCACAAGACATTTGATTATGTTGGCATTTGATACACACTCTAGTTTTGTATTATGGCTTGATGGCTCTGCCACCACAGGGAATTCAGCTCAGATGACTTTAATATATCCAAGCTCATCATTAACACAGGTTAATCATACTTCATGTTCTTTCAATTTTATTTTACTATATATAGCTTCTGTTATTTTATTTTAAATATATATATGACTACCATTATGTTTCTAATTTACTATGGAAGTTTTCACACACAACACTCACTCACTCACTCACTCATCACTGAATGCCCATAAGCAAGTGCTCTGCAGATTTGGACTCAGACATTTACATTTAGACAGAAACCCATGCCTCTTTATCCTCCTTTCTCCTCCTCCTGCTTATTACAGCTCTTCCTATTTGCACTTCAGCCGGCGGTATCAACACAGAAAACTGCATCACATGGTGAATTTGTTTGAAAGGTTCCTGGAAAGCTGTTTTCTTATTAATTACTCATCAATTCTTCTGTAACAAAAAAGAAAAGTTTCGCATAACAGAGCTGCCCTCTTAAAGTCTGTTATTTGGTTGTTTGGGAGAAGTGGGGAGCATATCATTGTATGTACCAGAGGAATAACGTTTGTCCGTTTGCCAACTTGACCGACTCGGCAGTTTCTCTGCCTGAGTGCCCGCATGCTCAATGAGCCGCGAAATCGCGCTCTGTTAGGACCACAGGATGACTGAACCTCTAATTTGATTGTAATATGGGTCATGTCGTGGGACAGTGGGTTGCTTCTTTTTTACTTTAACATTTCATTTATTCGTCTTGTGATCTATTCAGATATATACAGGCCCTTTGTATTGATACGTTGTAGTGCGTGCGTTGTAATGCGCACTGATCAGGTGAGGATGAATAGTCTGGAGGGAGATGACATTAAAAAAGCCCCATCTTAAAGTCAACACAGACAAAAGCATCGTTCTCACCTCTCTAAACTAGCTTTTCCTTTTGTGAAGGATGCATTCTTGCACTGACAATATATTCTAAACAGCACAATCTTTACTGTATAAGATGCAAAACATATTTGATTTATTCTAAAAGGACACATGCATCGTCCTGTAGATCGTAACGAGGTCTGGTCATATAATATTTAAAAAAAAAGGCTACAATAAAGTTCCATGAATACAGCTTTCTTTACTCCAGTTTTGTGGGTCCTGTTCGCGTCCAGAGCAGTTGTAAAAAAAAATGTTTGTTCGCTTAACTTACCAGAGTAAGAAACGACGAAGAGAGGCAAGAGGAGGGTATAAATCCACATCTTCGCGTTGTGCTGCATCAAAGTTTTAGAAGGGAACACAACTAAAACGCTTTTCCGCTGTTCTGTCGGAAAGCGGGCAGGAGATGTTGCTTTCACCACTGTGCGGAGGATGCGTCTCCTCTCTAAGTACTTCTCTCTCTCTCTCTCTCTCTCTCTCTCTCTCTCTCTCCCTCTCCCTCCCTGCCTCACTCTCTCCCTCTGTTTGCGTGAGTGTGACTTTATCTCTCCCTCTCCCTCTCTCTCTCTCCACTCTATCTCTAGCAGGCTCCGCTTCCCCAGTTTTGAGTGATGCACATTAAAGTGACATTCAATATTGCAGAAGTAACAGCGACATGTGTCATCAGTGCATAATTGCAACTGTGCGTTAAAACCCCTTCAATAATAATAATAATTATCATAGCAGACTGCTTATTTCTTACTCTCTTTCTTCTTCCCCTATCTGTGTGTCCTTCAGTCTAAAACCTAAACCTATTGAACTGACTTTACAATTGTGCAACAACTAGGCTACATACCTTTTCATTAAGCCGATTACCCTTTGCATTATTGCACTGAGTTGTGCACTATAAGGGACTTTCTTCAAATAAATGTACTAATACTAAATCACAGGGATTAGGGACAAGAGGATGTATTGTAATTGTTCTGCTTATTCTGTGTCCATCCCTCCCTTTCACACAGCCTCACGCAGCAGCATCCCGCTTCATTCTGTGTCTTTTAACACAATTACCGGGCAGCACACTGTGCAGAGTGAAGCAGACATTGGCAGGCACTTGTCCGTGACGGCAGACTTAGTGGGGATGCAGAAGAAAGAAAGGGGGAGTGGGGGGGTGGGGGTGTATGTGGGGTTGTTTATGCTACTTCCCCCCCCCCCTCCCCTACCATCTCAGATAAGAAGTTACTGGTGATGGGTGGAAGAAGACAAGATATCTCCTGAGTGTCATCTCTATTTCCAGCGATGACAGCACGAGATAGGAGATGTGACACTTAGCTAAATAGCCATAGCATGCTAAATAGGGGCCCCTTTAAGGTAAAAAAAATCACATTAGTTATCACAGTGAAGATCAGGAGTAACAGCATGATGGGGATTCCCGGTAGTTTCTTTTCAGACTCACACCATGTGCACATAACAACCCAGAGGGAAAAGGAGGATAAATATGCAGAAAAGGAGGCAGGCTCCATCTCTATAGTCTCTCTGGTTCAATGAGTAATGCTCCCGTGGCTTCCTGACATGGACCACAGAGTCATTCGCGATAATAAACAATCAGCCATGAGTCAGATACTTTCACTGCTTTCGACAGCACAAGTCTTCTCCTTTTCTTTTAAAGCCTCCTCTACCTGGAAATGCATGCAAAACACCACCGCATTCACCGTCTACTGCAGGCATTCAGACCCTGCTTTCTGCCCCTCATCACATTCAACAAACACGCATGCTCACACATAACAAGCAGCAGATGACTGGATAACCTTCACATAACAAAAAAGCTCTCATCACCACAATCTCATTACTGACTCTCCGAGAAAGGAATCCAGTGGGTGTTTTTCACAGTGTCTGAGAGCAACAGCTTCTGCTAGAAGATGGAAATCAGAGAGCGAGAGAGAGACACACAGCCAGTAGCCCACTGCTCCCACATACGAGTGCCGTCACCATTCAAGACTCCTGACATCTGTGGCTGGTTATATTGCCAGAAAACTTCATATCTCCATGCAGCTGGTAATGACGGGAGGAAGTTCAGTGGGAGATGGAGATGATATGGAGAGTAAGATGAGAGGAAAATGGCTCGACTGTAAGCAGGAAGGTACAATACGGACCACTGTGCTCCACGCTGCTCGGTATGAGAGCATATTTGTGGAGTGTGTGGATTATTAATAGACTTCCTGTAGATTTGTTTTTTGTGTATTGTGTGAGCCATGTGTTGTATACTATTATTCCCCTGTGCATGCATGTGCATGTGTGTAAGTGTCCATATGGTCATGTTTTCATCTGCAGCACATTCGCTGGAAACTCCTTGCGACCTCAAATCGTTCCAGCCTCTCCTCCAGATATCAGTCATGTGACCTTTCTGTACGAGAGATGGATTAAAATGGAAAAATTTGAGATGACGGGAATAAAGAACAGAATGCGAGTCTCTGAGTGGGACAGGGAGAGATAAGGAAAAGTGGGAAAGGGTCTCTAAAGGAGGAAGTTATGCAGGTATGTCACTCCTAATGAGAATAAGGGGTTTTTGTTTGTGCGTCTTGAGTGTGTGGGTTTGTGTGTGCGGGGGGGTTTAGTGATGACAGTGGTTGGGCCACGATGCTGTAAACACAGATACTGTGTCAAGAGATCCTCCTTTAAAAGAAAACACACGCTTCCTGTTGTCAGTGTTTTGCGATTGTAGAGTCACTGCTGGTAATTGAGATCTGCCGACAGTTACAGCTAACACAAATAAACGGAGTGCAAACACGATCTGACCGTACAAACATTATGCAAATGTGGCTGTGTGCAAAACACAACTTTTTCTTTTTTTTTCATAGCATCTCTGTGGCCTGCCTTCAAGACATATTTCCATTTTATTTTTCCGACTTCGACACTGAGGAAAAAGAGTGGGCAGCAGACGGAAATGGAGAACATTTTTTTTTGTAACACTTCAGTTGATTAACATGCACATTAGCAGACTGAGTCACCAACACATCCCCAGAAATAACCTTAAAGAGGATCAGAGGGCCGTAACTCATTAAACCCACTCAGTAAGCATATATTTCCTTTAGATAATCTGCTCTATATAGCAGCAAACAACTACTTTTTGTCATTGTCCTTAACCCTGGAACCTATTGATCTCAGAATGTCAAAAGCAAAGTGTTATTTTTTTGTTTGTTGAATACTTATTTGCGATGTGTTGCATCATTCAATTTGACAAAGTTGTCACTTCAGCAGACATGCCAGGCATATTTATTTTGCGTTTAACCTACTGTGGGTTAAACCATCCAAGAATTATTGAGTCCATAGACAGTTTCAAGCAAACAAACTCAGATCATTCTTTTATTGGGACACATCTAGTCCCACACTTGCTCGACTTGAAAGAACGCACTCAGTCCACCGTCCTCATTCAGCCTTTTGTCCGTCCCCGCTCTTGTGTTTATGGGTGTTGATGTGAACGCTGGAGGGGGAACCTTGGAACAATTCATCGTCACATCGGGCTGGCGAGTTTGTATATCCACTCAAACCATAACTGTTTAAATTACACATCCTTTAACATGGTACACATGAAGTGTGTCACACAAATACATCAACATCCCACACGCACTCTATTGTGGCAGCTGACTGACAGCGGAGGTCAGTCACTACAGAAGCACAGGCGACTGAAGAGCTCCCACAAATAGTCCATGTGTACTTACACAACCTGGATTGTATAAGGACTCTTTTGTACTATTGCAGTACATATATGTTTATTTTAGAATCAACCTTCCTGAAAACTGCCAAACACTTGTACCTATACTTCCCCTTTGGACCTATAAATTAATACTTGAAATGTATATTTTTAAACATATACACTTAATTGACTTTGATAAAATTGAGTGTATTTGATGGAGACACTTTTTTTTTTCATTGGAAATTTCAAATTTTGGCTTAAAAAAACACATTAAAGTGAATCCTTAAGCAAACTTCAAGCATTAACATGAACTACAAACAAATAATTACTGCATGTTCTCAAAATAAAGCCAAACAAGTAAACTCAGTAGTAGCCTGAGGACGGGAGGAAAGGGCAGAGAAGGTCTTAAAAATAGTGCCTCAACCTGTTTTTCCCCATTTCTTACACATCTGCTAACAGTCAGCATGTCTTGTCTGCTGCTTACTGCTTATTTACCCCCGCATGACTCACATAGAGCTGGAGACACACAGTGAAGGGAGGGTGGTTGGTTAAATTAAAAAGTGGAGGGAGAAAAAAAAAAAGGTTCTCTGGGGTGGCAGATATATTTGATTCCACATGAGTCAGTGTCAGACCTCATATGTGTGATTTAACATGTTGATGGTAAACATGACATGGGGCAAGCGGGACTGCTTGCAGCCTGCAGCTTGGCCGTTCAGAGCCAACCCTTTATTCATTTGCCAGACACACATTAAAGTAACAAAAGGTTACAATACACAAGAAACACATTTTTTGTGGGGTCTGTAAGAGCCAGCAGCTACAGTTTTATCACAAAGTTAAATAACATAAACACTGCAAAAATTGATCAAAGATACTAACACACACCAATTCCATCCCAGGTATTACATTTGTTCAGACACACTGAATGAGGATGGAAAAAAAAAGAAAAAACATGTCAGAGTTTCCACTTATCAATATTTATAATTCAATACATAGAATATGGATTGGGACAGAAATTCATCGCCCCCAGAGGAAGAATCTCAATGACTCACTTTAGTGATCCCATGACTTTCCCCCCAGCAGCACCAGCTGGCCATAGCTGTCACCAGCCTAGTGAAATAGCTTTACGTCTACATAATGGATTGGGACAAATTCTGATAGAGACATTCATGATCCCCTTAAGCTGTATAATAAAAAGAATTCTGGCTTCATCCACTGGGGTCAGAAATGTCCCAACACGATTTTTGTCTTCTCAGTTGAAGTACCATATGTACAATTAGGGGTTTTTCCCAGACTGTTGGATTGTATTGTATTTACTGGGAGGTAAACCATTGTTATCAGTGAAATGTCCAAGGCTGTGGAAACTAGAGATCCTCTACCAGCTATGATCGTTGTATCTAATTAAAATCAAATTTATTTGACTAGTTAACATAAGGAAAAGTTTATTTGGATAACGTAAAGCAGATAGTCATCGACTAGCAATGCAATAACGAAAAAACTATCTTACTATCTCACATGCAAACTATTGAGTTCCAACAATAATATAACAAAGAGTATGATCTAACCCTTCTGTTTTTGTAAAGAGTCTTGAGAAAACATTTACTATGAATAAGTGCTAAAGAAATGAAGGTTGATGGATGGATGGGTTGATTGATTGTACTGTGATTTTAGTGGAAATAATCTTGGTTACTGCCTTGTTGCCAGCTTAGATTTAGACTTAGGCTTGGCTTTAATGACACCACACTAAACCAATTGTGTTTATGGGGCTAAGTGGTCATGGTACCAAATCTGTGCATTGAGTGGCAAAATTGTCCTTACCTAGTACCCAGATCTGGATGTAAGGCAGTATGGAGTTCTGATATTGGTGTTGGTATCACCGAATACTTATTCATTTGTGTCTAACTTTAAACCAAAAAAAATTTCTTACCATCAAAACAAGTGGTAAACCAAATGTTACCCTATGTTGCATTTTAAAGGTGGGGTTTGGGATTCTCAAGAAACTCAACTTCAACAGCCAAACCTAACCATCCCCTCCCATTACCCTGCCCGCAATGTTCAAAGATATGCTTTGGGGAAGGACTCTAACAACTAACACATAACACATGCTGCCAGAGGGAATATAAGGCCCAATAGCGGAAGCATTTTTTCATCCTTATCATGATTTAGGCATGTTCCTAATGGGCAAGAACATGGACCAGTAAAAGGTGCTGGAGGGGCTTGAGAACCATGCAAGAATGGTACCCTCTGCTATGGAGGCACAAACTGTGAAAGCAAAAAACCTGGCAGCAGGACTTCTCAATTAACATGATGGTGAAAATACACCATCATTTTATAAGTGATTCTGTAAACACACTATGCAGTTTTATTCCATGATCACAGAAATAGGTAATGAAGGAGACTTAACAAAACACCTGATTCTAAAAGCTGTGTGAAACATACCCGTGAACCTATAAGTAAATGTGCGTGCCCCCCCCACAAATCTAACACCTCATGTTACCAGTTCATACTGTATGTTAGGCCCCCACTCTAAATAGAGGGAAAATCCACAAATCAATCCCCAATCTGGACTGGAATGGAATGTGTCCCGTTGAGACCGTTCACCTGGACGGAGTTTTTTCAGTGCAACGCCTGCCAATCAAACTGAACACACAGTAATACACAGGCACAGAATTTTTACAATGTGTGAGAAGAAGAGAGAGAAAAAACAAGGTAGTGAGGAACCGACAACTGTGTTATTATGTTTATGGGATTGCTGAAAGCCTACGGCATTTCCCAATAATCCATGCCAAGTCTGTGTTTTGTGTTCTCTCCCAACAACCAATTTGTCTTGACACGTTACATTTTCCTTTTTCTTTTGCTAATATATTTCAGCGTTTTCTTTGGCTTACTTAATGGCTAGGCCGGTTGGGGGAGAGAAGGGGAGAAGGTGCAGCTGCCTGAAAGTTTTAACAATCGCAGGAAAAGATCTGAGGCTTTTTAAGATATTTTGTTTCTGTGATGAACTTCTTCGATTTGATGATATCTGTATTTCCCCTTTAGCTGCAAACTTAGGGTTAGCAAAAACAACAGGATTTATCTACAGATGCTTTTTTATCTGAGGGAGGATGGGGGGAGGGGGTTGTTATACATGAAAACACAGTAGACTCTGCACTTAGACTCGTTTTTTTACGAGATGTCAGAGCTATGACCCTGATGGCCCTGACCTGCTGTGTTTTATGATGACGGAAAAACTGTGACCTTTTCCGTTGCTGCTTACAGGAAGTGTACACTGTTTTTTTTTAAAAAGAAACAAAAGGTGCCAATTAAAAATCATGTGCTAAATGTAAACCACGTTATAGTAAGCAGATTGAGGGAAGTTTATTCAGACTCGGGTTGATTGCCCGGGGGGATGTCATGATCTTGAGGTTGCTTTGAGTACTGGGACTAAATTTAGTGCTAACAGTACAATCAAAGCGTCACTGAGTTGCAAACTGTTCCAAAAATAGCTTTTGCCGGTCCAGTACTACGCAAGTGGGTGTCATTTTTACTATCAAAATAATGTTACTGAACTTTCGAGGGCTTTACTAATGACATGCTGATACTTGCAGCTCCAGATACAGGTCATGTTGTTGATGCAGCATCAATCTTGTGTGTCACTTCCTGCAATTAGTGGAACAAACCCAAGAAGCCACTCTAATACTCTAACTGAACCACCAATGAGTCATACAGCTCTGGCTGCAATGTCTTACGATTGGTGGAAATGTTTCTTTCTAGGGGAACCAAAATCTGCTGATGTTCTGCAAAAAAAACATGTGTGATGGATCAGCTGGTGTAGAGAAAACAGCTGATGGGCACAAAACCTTAAAAACAGAGTTTGAAAGTGTTTTTTTATTTGTAAATGTGTTAAATAAAATACCCTTATCTCAAATTAAATGGCTCTATTGTATGACTATTGGTAATGACTGGAAATAAACTGTATAAAAGAGTTTTCCTAGCACACAAATCCTTTTTTATATCCACATTTTTACTTGTACAAAGTGCAAACAAAAGCTGAATTAAAACTCTCCACTGTACTCTAAACTGTCCACTGTACTCTACATACTGCAGATATTGCAGGCCAAGAGTTTACCAGAAGGTCTGCCTAACATATATGGTCATTATTTGAACCTTTTCCTCTATTTTCCTCTCCAAACAAATGGTTTTAATAATATGATAAGAACATGGACTTGTGTTCTAAGACACATGCCAAACCTTCCCAATCGTTTCTGTATTCAATTCCCTCTTGCTCTCCCACAAATGTTTCCTGTCCCTTTGACTGCCAGGGCTCTAATATGAATGACAAATAACAGAACTGGGATAAAAAGTTGGTAATCTGTTGCATGTGTCGCATTGACTAAGTTGAGCCATCATCTGGACAGTCACTCTGGTTCACCATGTCAGCGGAGAGGTTTGCTAGTTGTCATAGATAAAAATGAATAATGCCAGAGTACAGAAATAAGGAACAAGCTTTTTTTTTGTGTTGTTGCATGAAACGACTTTTCTTTATCATGTTTTAAATTTGGTCTTTCATTCTCTTCTTGAGATTTTCTGACTGCAGAGGTACCCTGAGTGACAAATTGAAAAGAGGTGCAGGACTTGCCCTTTCTTTTCCTGCGTCTGTTACTTCTTAAGCCCAACATGTTAAAGGCTAAGACCTCGTCCCCATTTACAAGAGTATCCTGTTACAGCCTCCCTTCTATGTATCACCATATAGCACACACACAAGGACCTCCCAACCTGACACAACTCCAAGAAAAACAAACACCTTTTATACCCTCCACTCAAAACTGTGGACATATATTGATTCTTAGATTACCATCAGATAAACACAAATACCATCTCGTGAAGCGCACTTGTTTTACTATTACCCTGTATCTCTGGGTGTTTAGCATCTGGCTTTCCACTGCTGCTCCGGCCAGCAGAGAAAGCAGAACTATCCGTGTCAATGATGTTGCCAGAGGCGTCTCATAAATTCCAAAACATTGGAAGGTCGTTCTACATACAGTCGGGTGTTCCATGTTTTAGGGAGCTTCAGTTGTCCTTCTCACTTCTGGTTTAAGTGTGATTTTCACATGTTGTCTATGTGTTGGCACCCAAGAACTGAGCAAACAGGAACGATCTAATTAATGGATTTCTATTGAGATGCCATTTCTGTGGTAAATTAACTCATTTTTGTCCAAGGGTGTCAATTTTTACGACTAAATCTAGTAAGAAAAAGAGAGTTTGATTCAATTTTACATTAGATAAGGTGTTGGGAAACCATCACCAACCACAAGTCCACCTCTCTGTTTGATTATATTAACTGTCCCAAAGTAACACTTAAGTTCACAAATGCGTATCTTTGGGATAGCATACCAAATCTCAAAAAACCTAATTTTACTGATCCTATAATGAGTGTTAACTTTATACCTTCCTGTAGTGATGTAGAAGTGAACCCCGTGTGTGTATGTGCACTGTGAAATCCTAGACAAGCATGCAAACATAAGACTTTAAACTTTCAACCAGAAATTTTCGTGAAATACACTTTTTCAGGCCGATGTAACGTCACCTATGATCTTGTATGTGCCTTGATATAACTAGGCAGGAAATAAATGAACTACATGTATAGAGTTACAGGCTGTTTGATAAAGTAGCAATCACTCACACCTCACACACAGACAAGGTGAAACACAGATGCGGATGTGCTTCCCTTCCTCAGCAGCTGTCTCTTTCTTCAGGAAGGATGATATGATCTGGTCTGCTCCCACTGGAGCCAAAGCATCTGGCCAGATGTGACAGAATCAAAAAAAAAAGAAGCACCTCAGGTCATAACAATACAACACTTTTATTGTGAATATATTATATCTGCACAATAATCAACACCATATTATAAACATTTTTCTTCCATTTCATTTTCTCTTTTATACAGTAAATAGTATAAGTGTACAAATGTATACAAAATTTATTCAGGCTAGTCAAGATCCACAAAAGAGTAATTCATGTACAGTATTAAAGCACAATCAGATATCGGAGGGACACTCACATGCCTGCACATAGACACAGGACCCCCCCCCCCCCCCCAGATAAAACACAAGTCAACACGCGACTTTGATAGACAGGCATTTTCTGAACACTCAACACCAGCAGGTCACCATGAGGGCCACATGAAGAAAACTGATTTTAACTTTTAAAACCGGCTAAAAAAAAGGAAGGAACGTATTTATGATCTTACTGACTTTTGATTAAGTAAGGCAATGTAAAGTTACCACTGGTAATAGTGTTAGATCTCTCCAACAGGCCCTGATGCTGACCCTGGGCAGAGGCAGCGTTCAAACACAGAAACAAGCTTTTCCCATGACAATTGCAGCGTTTGGACACTGAGCTTTCAGCGTCTGCTTCACAGCACTTATAGAGCAACACAAAGAGGAAACAAGCAGAAGGAGGAGAACACTGAGGA
The DNA here is from genome assembly GCF_963930695.1 of Labrus bergylta. Lineage (NCBI taxonomy): Eukaryota > Metazoa > Chordata > Actinopteri > Labriformes > Labridae > Labrus > Labrus bergylta. Next base: position 29,170,760 of record NC_089201.1, on the reverse strand, counting down.
GAAGAAAATGAAAGAAACAGTCAATTTGTTACGCGCGATCTCATTCAAAAAGTCATCCTGGCTCCTGAGTCCGGTGATCAAAAAGGGTAACGGAGACAAGAGTAATAAAGAGAGGTGTCGGAATGCAATCTCAAGTCTGGTTTAGGTTTGTTTTGACCATGGAGGGAAATTATATTCCTTTCCAATAACCAAAATCTCTGACGTTATGGGGCCAACATAAAGTTCAATAACTGCAGCAGATTTGGCCCCGTTTCTCAATATATCAGTGCAAGGGCTATCCTCCATGCTATGCATTAGCATTAGAATAGCATACATGGTAGGAAAACAAACTCAGATGCACTGCTTCATTCAGATAACAGACTGAGCTACTATGTAGGCACTGGGGATTTTGATGCATCAAATTGAAGACAGCTAAAGCTGTCCAAACCAAGTACAAATATATTTGAGTTTGTAAGATCCTAATACAGTTTTGATTCGCAACGTGTGCTCTCTTGAAATCTCCATAACTTGAAAACAGATGAACACCTACATCAGAGGGAATATCTTAAAATAAACTGGCCTGCAGAACTCTGTAGTAGGCTGCGTATTACTGTATTGGTACTGTGTGGAGCTTTGGTGTCAAGAGTGTTGTCTTTAGCTCTGTACTGAGCACATGCTGCTACAGTGCAACACCCATCTAGTCACAAAATGCTATTTGATTTTTGAGTAAGAACAAAAAAAAAAAAAAACAGAGATAAATAGATAGGTACAGTACATTTAAAAACACTCAAACAGAAGGGATATTCTTATTAGTTGCACTGGTTGCCAAAATAAACAGATCATTACAGCATAATGATTCATACGTAGTAAGTATAATAAGCAACAAACGATATCGACAACTACACAAATCAACGCTGTCAGTGGACGTACAGTCTTTTCATGATATTCAGTTGGCATAGTGGAGACAACTCTGCGACCTCCGCTAAAAGAACTCCGAGAAACAAATGAGGCAGAATTAAAGGGTTTGGTTAGCTCTTACTCTTGCACCATAGGAGAGTGTTAAGGAGTATATCATGGGAGTGAGCGCAGCTGAGCACAGTAAATGTGTCTCTGTTTTTTGGAAATGACGAGGAGGAAATGCATGAGCACCCTTTGGCATTGGAAAAATGGAAATGCTGATGAAAATGTCTCATTGCACATATTCTCTATACATCCTGGATGGCAGAACTGGAGTGTCTTCTGGCCTCTTGTGAAATGGGATGATGATCAGTTTGTGAATGGATGAATGTGTGTGTGTGTGTGTGTGTGTGTGTGCGCGTGTGCGTGTGTGTGTGTGTGTGTGTGTGTGTGTGTGTGTATGTAGGGGTCATAAGTGTTGCAAAGATGTGAAGTGCCACAGAAGCAGCAGTTGAAGCCCGAGCATTGGCCAAAGACACGGGCTTAGGCAGGTCCCGCCCCCACAGTCAGAATCATCCTCCTGTTGGAGAAATCAGAAGTGAATAGTTGTGATAACTCAGGGTTCTTTGACATCTGTTAGCTTTTTTAAAACTGCGCCACTGTCTGCTCTACTTCTGCTAATGCAGTTAGTAACAGCTCATGATCATATTGTATCTCATGCTTTGGTAAACTTTATTATCATAAAGCATGGATTCCTGAGCCAGGAATCAATGCTACAATCTAATACCATGACCAATTAGCCTCCCCAAAATCACCTGCTTTTATGTCAATTATCATGTAAAGCAAACAAAAAACATCATTAAGGTGCTAGCAAAGAATGTGATGGTAATCAAAGTTAGAAAAAATGTTAGCAACCCATATTTTTAAATGTTTTAAACAGCACTAGTACCGTAGAGTTACTCTGTATTGGCCGTAAAGGCAATTAAATAGTACAGAAACATCTTTGTGGCACCTTTACATCTTCATGTAGCTGTTGGCAAGATTGCAATCAAGAGTATATCAAAAATATATTCATTGAAGGCTCGGGTAAAAAGGCTCTGGTAAAAATACCTAATTCCATCTCTCATAACTGTGTGAATGCACATGTGCCTGTTTACAGTAGTTTCTAACTTTTTTTTTTTTGCAGTTGATGGGAGTATTCAGGATGTCCGTGCCTGCCAAAGGCCTCAGAGACAGAGGTGGGAGTCTTCTCTATTCAAAGGACAGGAAAGCCATGTGGAGCTTCCTCTGTTTACACCGTTGGCAAAATGGACTGGCCCGAACACAAACTGTCTTCCTATGAGAAGTTGAGCCAAAAGTAGTACGACAGATGGAAAGAGGAAAAGGGAAGCCTACTTTTTTCTCTGTTCATCTACTTCCTCGGCCAATCCTCCCCTTCCCTTTGCTTCCAAGCACAAATATAAACACACGGCCGGATGAATTAGTGGCCTGCTCCGTGTCTGATCTATGCCTTCAGAACACAATGAAAGTCTGAGTTCATAGAGTTTTAAGAAATACTTAATACGCAAATATTTGGAAGTCTTATAAACTGTTCAAAGTTTGGCGGTGATGCAATGATCTCACTCATGATTTATCCACCTAGACCTTTTGTTTCACTGACGTAAATGAAGTGGTACAGTACATGCACTTTCATTAGATCTTTTCCATTCTGCAGAAAGTGCTTTTGATGATACTGGAAACCCTAGAGTACTTTACTGATTAAAGCAAGAAGAAAATCCGAATGTGCTAAGAAAAATTACAAGATCATTTTTTGGTGACAAAGCAGTAAGCGATGTTAATTAAAGACGTTATGGTTTCTGATTAATTCATGCATAGTTATGTGCTGCTATTATTGTATTGTGCTGGTGTAGAGCTATTACATCCAATTCATTAAACACTTTGAGCTGCCAAGATTCAAGCTGCTTTCCATCTGTCGGGGTGATAAACAGGAAGAAAAAATACAATAAAGAAAGGTGTAAATAAGATGATGCATTATATTGAGGAGGTGTAGCCATGCAACAACCAGAGAAAGTCACCAACATGAATGAACACATGGAAATAATGTGTGATAGGTGGAGCGTGAATTATTGTCAAACTATTAATGTCCTAGATGTTACCGAGCAAAGACTACAAAAGAAATGTTGCAAAAGAAAGTTGGATTTTCATTAAACCAACCAGCTGCGAGGATCTGCAAACCATCATGGTGCCTCGATTGCCCTCGCCAAGAACTTTTAGAGCGATTAAGAAGGAACACTAAAGATCTAATGTTGGTAATGAAGCTGTGTGAGGACACTGACCCTGAACTCAGCACCAGAAACAACAAAAGAGGTGAAGGGCTCAATGCAGAACATCTGCTGATTGGACACAAGGGTTCATCCTAGCAGACGAGAGCAGCAGCCAATGAGATGCAGAGAAACAAGACAAGAATGAAAAGAAGATGAGTAGAAAAGAAACATGGACAAAAAAGTGAATTGAAAAAAAGTGAAGTTGATGCATGCAATATTAATCAAATAATAATGTAAAGGAAATGATGAAGACTAAATACACAAGGTGGATCAGAGTGGAAGATCTGGCAGTCGACAGTCCCTTGAATCGTTACAGAATTCTAATCAAAACCAGATAAAAACTGACAAGGCCGACTGTGAAAGCCTCGCTAATGGAGCTCAACAATATTATCTGCACAGAAACCACATGTGGTTGCCTCTTACGTTGTCGTTGTTGTCAAAACACACGTCCGGCCCTTTGCGATATCTGGGGTTCTGAGCCAGCTCGCATGGATCAGGCCCTTCAGCTGAACAGACACACTCAGGAAAAGTGATTGATCATCAGCAGCAGTGTGCACTTTTAACACTTTTCACAAAAAAAAAAAAACAATTAGATGATGGTGCTGCTGACTCTTCATTTCCCGCTGCCAGAAATGCCTAATGTAGTTCCAAGTTATCAGCCTTGGGTGGAGATGTGATTATTTATTCCAACTGTTTCTATAAACTGTCTAAGAGAGATTGAAATCAAACCATTCTAAAAAGCAAGCCTAGAACAATAATACTACAGCATGTTTTGCATGGTTGTCAGCGTTTGTCTGTTAAATGGTTATCATTATTAGCAGCCGGGGGCCCTCGTATGTGACCCCAGGGTAAAGTCAATGGGTGACACCTGTGCTGTTACACCAGCAGAAAGCTGCTTTTTAGGAACATCTGTCAAACAGGTATCCTGAAATAGTATCAATCCCACTCTGTACGCATATAATTACATAAATATGATACAAATTGTACACGCCCATAGTTTTAACCTCAAGTCCACCGGATAGCAGCACACAGTCCAGATGGATTCAAACAAAGAAAATGGAATCTGGTAGTAATGTGAGACATGCTTTCATATGCCCTGCATCTGGTTTACTGTTCACCCGTGAAAATCCAGGGTGGACCTACTGGAGACTCCTTAGCTGTGTGTCGTTTGCATTGTGTGTTTAAAGCCCGCTGTCATAAGGGTGATGGATGGAGGGGCTAGAGAAGGAAGTGTAGGTCTATGTTTGATTTTTTTTTTTTTTTTACGAGTTGAGTGGAAGGATACAGGGTTGTTCAGCCTGTCGTAGCGGTCTGGGGTCACAGGACAAACACGTTGCCTTGGCATCAGTGATCAGGAACACTAGGTTGGTGTGTGGCAGCTTCTCGGCACGGTACATCCTAGGAAAGCATACAAGGCAACACACATACATAGAGGTTAACACATACAGTATTCATACGGTGTCATACAAGTGGATGTTACTTTTTACATACAGTCTGAGGGTATGTGGGCACACAAAGGGTTTGTGTGCCCACATTCATTCGTCCGCTCTCCTTTTTGGGATTTACTTTTTATGGAAGCCATGAAAGTTTCTGTGTCTAGAGTCGTTAACATCGGGGGAGTAGAGCCCCAGAGACACGTGGGACTCATAACACGCAGTAATTACAGACATATATAACCTCCACTGACAGGCCAAATTGACAGAAGAGGAGGTTAAAGCTAAGTAAATGTGCAGTGGTCCATGAATGTGTGTATTAAGTGTTTTTGAAGTACAGCCAGAGAGCAGAGGAAGAAAAAACAGATACAAGAACGTGTTGTGCTTCCTTTTCCTTTTACAGGTTCTGGTCACTGACAGATCAAGGTAAGCTGTGCCTGATCAGGACTCATCAGACAAACAGCTGCCTGAAATCAGACTGGAAAGACACGAAGAGATGCCAGGAAACCAAAACTATTCTGGACTCATCCCTAGAGACCAGTTAAAAGAAAGATTGTTAAGGAAGAAGACCCATTTAGAGGTGGAAATCTTTAATAACCCAACCTGTTAGAACATTCACAGTCTATAAAAACAAGAGCAAAAAACAGATTTGTGTATATATATAGACTGATATGAAAGAACGCAGACGTCGTACCTGGAACAGTTTCCACAGTCTAGGACACCTGAGTAGGATCTTTCATCATTGTCAAAGAAGTACTGAGTCTGCTCTGTGATGCAGCTTTCCTTGAACATGGTATCTGGTACATCTTCCTCTGCTGTCTCCGCTGGAAAATAAAAGACAGGTTTAATGAAAATGAAAATGAAAAAAAGTGTAGGGTTCAATTTGGTCATATCTGGCTAATGGTTTGGAACCATATAGCTTTTTAGACTCACCTGCGTCTAGAAGGTTTGGGAATATAATACCAAAGAAGAGCTGCTGAAGTATCGACCTAGACACAAACAATAAATAAAAAGAATGATTCCAATGGATGACTCAATAGACCAACATGTAAACTGTTAATAACCAAACACTGTTAAATTGACATCTGTTGGAGGTTGAAGCAAATGATGATGTAAGGAACTATCAGTAGTTCTATTATGAAATCTTGTTATGTTGCAGATGGATACAGATAATAATGCATGTTGATATTGTGTAACTTCCTTTGTCTCGCGTTGACCCCTCATTCCTCGACAACATGCAAGTCCACTCCCATACAAACCCTAAAGATCAAATGTCCTCCCACTCAGAAACACACGCGCAAAACACAAACACAAACACAAGCTGCACAAACACAAGCTGCACACTCACCAGGCAGCACTGGAGGCCCACCAGCCAATACTGAGCAAGTCTGCAATGGTAGGCTGGAGAGGAAAGGGAAAAGAAAGATATTTTGAGTAAACAAAGCTGACAGGGATGAAGAAATGATGAATATAGTCATTTTTTTGCATTTGGCCATTTGATATAACTATGTGAATCTGGTAGTCAAAAAACAAATGGGACATAAAATGACATTATTGTTATAAAAAAAAGAATAAATATGGTTTTGTATCAGAATTTTTTCTTTCTTTCTTTTTTTGCAAAGCCCATCTCAACATGTATGTAGCGCCCGTCCCATGTAGCTATTTTATTTAGTAAATATTAAAGGGGTGTTGTAGTACTTTACTTTATGGCTGACCGTGCTTACCTGTGTAACAGAAATGAAGTAACTTATTGCTAAACCTTTTTTTAACTATTTTAAACGGCGATGCCTCCACTTAGTAAGGAAATATGAACTTCTTATCGCAAATCCCACTAAGTATTAGATTTCTAACTCAATATTCTTCTTTTTAAACTCAAAACACACCTTAAAGGCTTTATATGTGATTTTTCACACTTAAATATAATATAAATCAAGTATATCCTCTGAAAGTAACTCTGTGAGTCATGACTGTCTACAATGGGTGTAACACCCGAGTCCCACTGTCTGTGATGCTTCCAGAGTTTTCAGAGTCCTATCTTCAGTTTGTTTACATCGCCAGGACGGCCGGCTGACTCCTCCCCTCGTGTATAAAAGTTGTTTAATTGAGGGACTAGAGAAAAGAAGAATAACATACTGTACTCACTGCTTAACTGTGTTTCTAGATCACGCTCATTTCAGGTAAATTTACATGCAGTGTGAAGATACGAGCATAATAAAGATCGCTAGCATTAGCATGCTAACACAACAATGCACCGCGAGTTGTTTTGGTTTCATGCTGGTGCTCAAGGGCGACATCTGCTGGATCAAAAAATCGCATATAAAGCCTTTAAGTGAAAAATTATTTTGACCATATAAAACAAACACACCATTTTTTTTTCAATATTACATTTTCTCAAAAGTCTTCAGTTCAATTAAATATTGATTAAGGGTACCCTTCAAAGTTTTAGACTTCACACAAAGTCATCTAAAATATATTTATGTGAGAAACAATGGCCGCTTGTATGTTACCACATAAACGGAGCGAGGTCCTGCCGCAGCCTTGCTGTCTTTCTCGGGGTCGCACACAGACTGGTAGTCATAGGTCTTGTTGAAGGAGTACAGGGAGGTGTTGACCAGGTTGATCATCAGCACAGGGTCCACCTCTCCAAAGAACTGACCTATCTAGACAAGTTCACACAAAATGTAAACACACACACACACACACACACAAAATTATAAAAGGCTGTGTGGGCACCATTTTATCTGACATGTTTATAGTAGTAGCCATTCATGTTGGAAATTCTAATTCACATGCTTAGCCATTACGAATAGGCCCATTCAACAAAAAAATCATATTCACAGCTATCTTTATTGGCTAAGCATCTGCCCCACATTGGATCAATCAAGTTAGATCACATCACTCTGCAGTTTCTTGAGCGGCAGAACACCAGGTGGAAGAGCTATTGGGGGATTTCTCTTCTTTTAGGAGCAGATTTCACAGTAATCATTGTTAAAGGATTCTGCTAATGAATACGAAACCTGTGGGCCAGGGACAAGATTTTTGGTCTCAAATGTTTTACTTTTTGTTTGTTGTCCAAGTAGTATCATCTGCTAGTAATTCAGTCAACTTTTATTGAATGAAAAAAAAAATCGCCTGTGTGGGGAGCATGAAAAAGCATCTGTTGTAGAGCTGATTTGTTTTTGAGTTTGCTGTCATATGCGTAACAGTGTGTAACTGTTGTTCGGCTGAGACACAAAGACAAGACACAATTTAGCTTGATCCCCACAGACGCCAAATGAATCACTAGGAACAAAAAAGAAGACAGGAGGGTTCTTATGTATGACCTGTACGGCAGACACTGTGATGGTGGAATGGATTTAAGGCAGCAGATGTCCCATCCTGACTGATATGAAATGTTTCCAAATCCACTGAATATCCTACCACTGACACACGGGGGCCTATAGCAGCCTGAAAGAGTGCAGCTAATACAACAGAGCTGACTTCTTGCATACACGGGGGACTCTCTTCGATCCAGCTTCCCTGACTGTCTGAAACCCATCAGAACCTTCCCTTTGATCCTCCTCCTCCACTGGCTAGTGCTGAACTTTCCCTGAGACGTGGATGTATTGCTACAGGAGCTTTCAAACTGCTCAGAGCTAACAGGTCATTCTCATAACTTAGCTGAGTCATAGGCCCTTCACTTGACCTCTATATAAGATTAATGGGTTTCTCCAACAAAGGAAACTTGAGCTGAGGTGTGCAGAAAGGTTGAACAAAAAAGTTTAAAAAGACTAGGATTTCTGTGAATAGAAAACGTTCATTTTGTGATGGTTTATTGACTGCTGATCAATTCGTGAAAAACAACAAATCGGTGAAGCAAACATGGCGCCTGATAAAGTGAGGAGAATGGTTTCTTTGAACTCACCAGGTTGATATACTCATCCTGATTGGAAATAAGAAGGAATCCCCCATCGTCCAGTATTACACAGTCAACATGCTGCAGGGTAAAAAAAATAAATAAAATGATGTTAGCATATCAATAGTACAAAGAGATTAGAATAACTGTAGTGTGATACCTTGTCATTCCTCAGACAGCCACAGATCTCATCCTTGCACTGAAAGGAAAAGAGCATGACATTTTTTTAAATCCATTAACGCATTATTTGGAGTTGTCACAACAATATATTAGTTGCAAATTTACTATACGACCAGAACTTACATTTAGCTTCAATGTAGCATTCATGAAACTGTTCATCCAAAATGACACATTGAGTTTCACTCCCACCACTACAGAGAAGAAAAATCCCCAAAAACAGGCAAAGTTACAACTTAAACAGCTATTATAGTTTATTTTATTTTAAATCACAAAGAGGAAATAAATCTGGTTTCAGCCAGACGGGACCTGCTGGTTTGAGCGTGACTTCGTTAATCGTGACCTCCACCGCTTTGCTCACTAGAATACCCGACTCAGAAACGGGCTCCCTGCTCTCTGCTGCTTTTCAGAAGAGAAGAGAAGAGAACCAATAACCAATGCAGTTTAAGTTAAAAATCCTGTTTTCAGGGTACATGGCAGTGAACATTCAGAATGTGAATCACAGTTTAATTGGGAATAATCGCTCCCCATTGGGAAATTGTTATAGAAATTCCATTCATTTTTAGCTGTTTTTCATTTATGAGAATTGAGTGGAGTCTGTGGAGCTAAGACATGTGCTAAACCAGCCAAGTGTAAGCATGGCTACATGACACTGTAGTCTGCCTGTCCTGATGTCTGTTAAAGAGATCAGTGGAGATAAGAAGTACGCAGAGAGGGAGGGTGGGGATGATTGCTGAAAGACACAGCAGGAACAAGAGAAGGATAAAGAGGGTGATATCAGAGGCCTGAAAGTGTGATCTCGGCCAGTAGTGATGGGAAGACCTCCAAAGGCATAGATCTGGATAGGATCAGTGCCAGACCACAGGGTAGTCACTCACACACACAGAAATGAGCATACAAATACACATTTTCAAACCTTTCAGCACACTTACGGTTGAAAGACGGAGCTGTGAAAATATATATCTCATTGTCTAGGGTCCTTTTGTAGAAGCTTGACTCATACGTCTCTGAATTTTCCGTCCACTCTTCCCCAGCACTGCAAACAATGATATGGTCATGGATCATTATAGACATGACACATCAAAAAAAAAAGAAAAAGTGTTTGATCTATCTTAATCATTTATGTTTTCATCTCAAGCCAAATTCTCTTCATCGGAATCCGACCACACCCAGAGCAGGCTATATATATGTTAATGGCACGATCCAGTAAAGGGGTAAAGCTGATTTTATTTCTTTTTTTATTGTCAGAATAAAATGCATTCATCTCTAGCTTTTGATTTTACATTCTGACCTAGAGGAACCCCCCCAAGTGCTGATCAGACAAAAAAATAGGCAAATTAAGGGAAATGCTCTGCATTTGAACGTTGGATTTGTGGAATTGGCCGATGTCCCATACTGGCCTGGCAAGCCCTGTTAGTTCAGCTCAAAGAGTCTCATCCCCTATGTTCTAGAACAAAAAAAACCCAATTGGAGCAGGTGAGAAAAGCAGGCAAATGCTATCAACCTAAGAGTTATTAAAGTCTGTATCAACTTTCATCTCACACATTTACACCACCGGATAGTTGGGCCTAAGCCTTAAAGCTAACGCCCAGACATGTAACTGAGAAGAAAGTGGGGGAGAGTACCTCTTTGGGTAGACTCTTGTGATTCCTCCATCTGTGGCTACGAACCTGGCCAGGATCCCATCCCTGACAACATGGAGAACAACAGCCAATCAAACATCAAAGTCAATCGCACATATTAGAAAAAGAAGTGTTTGTGAGCTCCTGAAGGCTGAGCTGCAGACGGGACACAAATTGGTTTATGCCCACAGTAACTTGTCTCTACGTGTCCTAATATTAAACAGATACTCTGCATTATATGTGCAAGTGTGTGTTCAAATTATTTCAGACAAGTGGGCATACTATGAAAGGAAAACGCACTGCTGTAATTATCTTGTGTTACACTTACAGTAAAAGCAGCATGTCTTGGCAGAGCTCGACTCTGAAGGCTGGGTGTGATGTGAACTTATATATAGTGCTTATGCTTTCATCATGTTTCACTTGTCGGACACGATGGAAACATTCAGGGTAAAAAACTGGGTTTGTAATTTGCACATGACCGTCAGTAAGCATCAGCCATGGTAGTTGAAAGCATCAGTGTAGACGTGCAACACAGACACAAGAAGAACTACTTACTTCTAACAAGTACAAAGTAAAAAAGAAGATTACATCTTAGCATCGCTTAAGATTGAGAGAGCAAGAAAGGCTTGGCACTCACACTGTCTGCTCATTCCAAAGTTTAACCAGTTCTGCTGTCAGCCCTGCATCCAGGATCAGTCGACTCACCATGGACACATTACCTATGGAAGTTATATTTAGTTGGTAATCATTAAGGAGATAGTCAAATGTTAACTATTTCTCTATATAACAGATTTGCAACCTGGAACACAATAGGTATGACAAGATAGAGAGTGTGGCTATGGTCAATGGTTAAAAAAGTAGGAAGATTCATTTCTTGATTGTTGGCTTTCCCAAAAAGCACAATTGAATTCATGGAGCAATACACTTCACCCTGCATTTTTTTTTTACACTAGATATGTTTAATCAGTTAAAACAGCTTTATAAGATTTTTGATTGAAGTCAGCCCACAAAGAGGTGCGTGTTCAGCCAAATACTCTCCTTGGATAAAGAGAGGGACGGGGAGTGATCTCATGGTACTTGTCAATGATATCGTCCAACGGGGAGACATGTTGAAATGTTTTTTTGTAGTTTTTCCTCTGAGGGACCATTAGACAGCCCTAGACAGCAGGAAGTTGTGAAGGATTGGCTGTGGTAGCTTTTGAAGACACAATGCTAAGGTATTCGAGTTCAAACTCAATTTTCCTAAAACGTTCTTTCTTTTGGAAAAGATCAACTTCAGCGGGCTTTTGTAATACTGCGTCCCCTTGAGTCTAGAGTGTTTTAAGTCCTGCCTGGAACTGTCCATAAAGACTGAAGGCTATGGTAAAATGAATGATGAGCACATTCTGCACAAACAGAAACAGGAAAGGCAAGTGTATGGCTTAAATATATAGCTTGACCTCAGATTAAAACGGATCAAGGATACCTTATATCCATTAGCTGGATGATGGTGGTAAGCCACATTAGAGGGGTGACGCATTAGATAATGACAAACCTGATGAGTCATTTCATACTGTGATAGCATCAGGCTTCTAGGAAACTCAGTGGGTCAGGCTGATGTCACTCTGCTAAGACCGTACTAATCGAATGACCAAAGTCATGCACTGACCTTCAGATGCAGACCATGGTGATATCAGAGTGGAACAGATCCACCATGATGACTGATGATAACACATAGCATACCCGGAAACATAAACACATATCTCCACTCTTATTAATGCACACACAGCAAAACAACACAGTGTGTGTTTGATTCAAGTGATACATGTGCATGAGTGGTATGATAATACTAACAGAAGTACAAACAGTTCAGAATACTGACATCACAACCCGTACAAATGTGCCAACACCAGCAAAAAAAACAATGCTCGACTCACATGCATTTGGAGTGTTTCTGTCAATGTACTGACTGAAGTCGAGGAGAAACTGTGTGTTGTTGGGCGACAGCTTCAGCTCTTTGCAGTACTCCCTGAAGAAACAGTATTGGTCAGACAGCATTGTTTTTTTCCTTTTCAGTTTATTGGGTTTTACTGTAGTGTCAGGATCACTCACCTTGGAGCGATGTATGTGTAACCAAACTCCTCGAACCTCTCCAGCTGTATGGTGTCCATGGCTTTTAGAATCACAAAACAACTGGTTTAAGCCAATTAATATGACACAGCAGATATGTTTCTTTAAAATGGGATCTCTATTTAGGGTCACTCACAACACCGTATGATGCGATACAATATCATACTGTACGATACGTGGCCCACAATATTGATAATATCATGATCAGAGGTGTCAAGTAACTAAGTACAAATACTTTGTTACCTTACTTAAGTAGAAATTTTGGGTATCTATACTTTACTGGAGTAATTATTTTTCAGCTGACTGTTTACTTTGACTTCTTACATTTTCCCCCAATTATCTGTACTTTCTACTCCTTACATTTTAAAAATAGCCTTGTTACTCATATTTCATTTTCATGCCTCTATTTACATTTACATTTTAATAAAGGCTATTGATAACATGCCTCTGAAGTTTGACTTTTTGCACCATTACAATACTTATAGGCAACTAGTCATCATATCTTGATATGTTGATATATTAATGCTCAGTAGTACACATATATGGTTCTTTAATGTATTTGCATTGTACTAAAATGCGTTCAGTGCACTATAGACCCCTGTGGCGCAGCCTAAGCTTTTGTCCTTAATGGCATTTTTTCCCCTTACATTACTTTTACTTTTATACTTTAAGTAGTTTTGAAACCAGTATTTTTACACTTTTACTTGAGTAAAAAGCTTGAGTTGATACTTCAACTTCTACAGAAGTCTTTTTAAACCCTAGTATCTATACTTCTACCTGAGTAATGCATGTGAATACTTTGGACACCTCTGATCATGATACAGATATAATGTGATAACTGAAATCTTGTGCAGGATCGAATCACTGTAATCAGTTTCAGTTTTTTTTCGTTTGATCATATTTCATCTTGTATCTTATTTATACAGCTTTTCTGGCATAATCCCCCGAGTCTTCTTCTTTGGCCGTTTAACTTCGTTAAACCCACTTTTATATCATAAGCGCCACCATGAGGAGAAGTGGTGCAATGAACATGGTAAGTCAAATTGCCAGGAAAAAAATATTTTGAACACTGTATTTTTACAATACGATAATTGTATCATAAGAGTCAGGATGACAATGTATTGCTGTATATGCCCCACCCCATATTTAGGGGAAATGATTTGGAATGTGCTGTGAGATGACTACACACACACACACACACACACACACACACACACACACACAGGCACATGAAATACTGGACAGCTATGAAGTGATGTATTAAAGTAGAGAGTGTAATTCCAGGTGCGGTAAGGCAGCATGAGAAAAGAACTGAGTGAGAAATACTTGCCTTTCTGCCCTGTTGTGACCCCAGAGATGAAGAGAGAGAGGAAAGGAGGAAAGACAAAGGGGCTGATAAAAATGCATCCATCATCCAACAAATGATGTCATACACTGGAAAATATGCAGAAAATTGTCAATATTTCACACAGTTGGTTGTAAAATATCACATGTCTCCAGGACAAAGTAAGTACGACAGAGTGTGCACTTTCTAAGAATGCAGAGAGGGAAAAAGATCAAGAAGGTGGCTAGAGGAAAGTCATGTTAATACACGGTAGTATAGAAGAATATTCTTTACCAACGACTGCTTTTGTCCTGGTCTGGAGTTAATTTAAAAACACTGTCTGATAGTCCTTATCTCATAAATGACATGACAGGCATCTAACAGCCATCATTCACTGCTCTCTTAAACCCGAAGACATTTTGGACACAGCCTTTAAAACATATTAAGTCGTGTGGAGAAGTCTGTGGAAAATATTACGGAGCCCTGGGTTTCCCCCGGGGGTCATGGAAATCTGGTGCATGATGAAACAATGTCCTTCACATAAAACATAACGGGGCGGATTCATTGTCCCTCTGTCTCCATAGACTGGCAGGGTGTCTCTTTGCCCAATTGCTGTCCACACCACACATTCCTTTTCTTATTTTTTTTTTTACTCCACTGTCATCACCTTAACAACCCCAGGATTAGGTCATTCATTTCATGCATTCAGCATTCCTGCTATATGATGAAAGAATCTATATTAATCAATCACACCCTCGGCTAAGATACCCCTCTCTAATGTATTAGGAGGACAAGTGGCTGCAGGAACCACCTACTGCATGCAGGAAAGGTAAGATGAATCGAGGTATTGGTGGTCTGGCTCCACTGTGAAACTCTATACGGCTGTACAGAGAACTTAAGAGTCCCAAACTCCCTATCTGAGTTGTCTGTGGCAGCAGGGCATGCTGTGTTACTTTCTTTAACAGGCCTGTAAACGTTCTGACAGCCTCGTTATAGCAGAGAGGGAGTGATACAGGGGCCAAAACACTCAGTCAAAATCTCATCTTTTGGAACAACTGCACCATTAGCTGTTTATGCGTTGTGGCGTCACATCAGAGCTATATGGAAAAACACACTGAATCCAGATGGCTGTGTGCTGAATCCAATGTTTTTCTTTCTAATTATATACATTGATCAAAGGGGCGATTTTGCATCTGTGAACAAGATTAAGCTTTCAAACATCAAAGCATGTTCATCCATTCACCTATCTTTAAAAAAGAAAAAAATACAAACACACACAGAGGACAAATATGTTGATACAGTAGGAAGTGAGTCACATTGCAGGAAGGACACAGAGATCAGAGAAGAGAGAGAGTACTTGCCCCAAGTTGAAGCTGTAAAAATCCAAGCAGGGAAGAAGGTAGAGAAAGAGATAAGTTGCATCAGATTCAAAATGAAAATACACCGTGTGAAGAAGTGACAGTTGCACTTAAAAGGGCTGACTTTGAACGTCCTTGTGAATGTAGCTGAATGTTCTAAACTGTCAGGAGAAGCAGCCAGAGGAGCAAGCGAGACAGCCTTGAGAGCACCAACAGAGTGAAAAACAAGCTATGAGGTGAGGACAGGTTTATAGATTAGACAGAGAGACAGACAAGATAGAACAATGCAGTTTCAACTCTTTGCTTTGGTTGCCTATGATTTCATGAAGCATTTAAAGGGGGAAAAAGAAGAAGGATAGAATTGGAAAACAAAAAAAGTTAGTTTGTCAGGAGATGGGATAATGAGCAGTGAAGCAGAGGGGAGGTTTGTTCTCCTCTTAAGCCAGAAGGAGGGCCAAACAAGGGGGAGTAAAAGAGGGAGAGGACAGTGAAAATGTAGACAAGATCAAAAGAGATGTGCTTGTGCTAGTATAGGTCAGAGAGGAGGAAAGCATGTGGATGAGTGTGTGTGGGAGCGGAGGGTGACTGACCAGTGGGTTACACTACAAAAGAGACGCTCCGTGGGGATCCGCTGATCTGAACAGCAAATACAAAGGAGTGGTTGTGGTCCCAGCTAGGAACTATAGCAATACAAATCAAGTGGAGATACTGGAGAGCACAACCCAAAGAAAGTATGCATGGGGACGCTGGTCGTGATGCATCAGAAAAAAAATGTAAAGCTGATTGATATTGTTTGTTTTTTTAATGAGGGGTGTACGCTTTACTCACACATGGCTTCTCTCATGTCATCCCCCAGCTTAGCTTGAATGAAGTGTTCACTGTACTTAGGCAGAGCAAGAGCCAGGCTGCAGAAATGACAGTTACACAGGCACATTGATGATAGACGTTTTAATTGGGTGTAATTCGATCGATTCATTTTTTTCTAAGTTCCAATTTTTTAGATCATCCAAACATGCGAGTAGTTCCTGAAAATGTTCTAGGATAGGCTTCAAACCCTTAAGTTTGTTTTTTCTATCAGTAAAGAAAAGGTTAAATACTCATGTTTTCCACAAAAGGCATTCATGTTTTTACATGTTCTGTAAAATGCAAAAACATGAGCAGCTTAACACATTTCCCACTGACCAAGCAGAGCCTGGTGTCTAAACGCATGAGAGTGACCCCTGTTGGCTTAAGTGGAGTCCTCCATCAGCTGGAGTGCTCTCAGTAGGTAAGCAGTGAATCTACTTTAGTGGACACTGACAGCTTAATGATCCATTATGAAATATAACAAAAAGTGCTGAGGTGGGCTCACCTGTAATCTGTTCCATTGACCGGAGCCCACGTGTAGGTCCTGACTCCTCGATCTATGTACCTCTGCAAAAGGATGATTTACACAGGAACTGGCTTTGAAAAAATGCTATGCAATGTTCAAGTAAGGGAGGCAGATTATTAAGTTGTCTCTTTTTTTTAACAATACAGAACATGAGCTTTTAAACTGTGAAAATCTGTTAAAAATAATCTTTTGTTGCTGTCCTTAAAGGCTTTATATGCGATTTTTCACACTTAAATGTAGAAATCAAGTATATCCTCTGAAAATAACTCTGTGAGTCATGACTGTCTACAATGGGTGTAACACCCGAGTCCCACTGTCTGTGATGTTTTCAGAGTTTTCAGAGTCCTATCTTCAGTTTGTTTACATCGCCAGGACGGCCGACTGACTCCTCCCCTCGTGTATAAAAGTTGTTTAATTGAGGGACTAGAGAAAAGAAGAATAACATACTGTACTCACTGCTTAACTGTGTTTCTAGATCACGCTCATTTCAGGTAAATTTACATGCAGTGTGAAGATACGAGCATAATAAAGATCGCTAGCATTAGCATGCTAACACAACAATGCAGCGCGCGTTGTTTTGGTTTCATGCTGGTGCTCAAGGGCGACATCTGCTGGATCAAAAAAAAAATTGCATATAAAGCCTTTAACAAAAAGGACATTTATGCAGCATTAATACAGAATATGCAGCAACAGAACAAGAAGACATTTTCATTTAAACAGATGAAAGTTCCCAAACATACTGCATTGTAATGTGTCAAGCCCTTTCCAGTATTTAACTTACCTCATCCTGTGTTTTAACCAGAGTGTCAATGGTCCGCTCGCCCGTCTCACCGTCGATCATCATTCTCCTGATCTATAGGGAGAGACAAATAAACAGATAGTAAACTGTACTTTCTGGATTTGATTAACTGAGCGATTGTTTGTGTGACTAGTAGGGTCGCACTAACTAAATCACTTGCGGAAACTGCTTTATGGCTCATGGCACCTTCCTTGACATACATATCCTCTTTGCCCCTGCCTGAATGTGTTATGTGTGCTGAGGATTTCCATGTATCTGCACACTCTACCTCCACTTTGATGTCATTCTCGAGTTCAGCATCCAAGAAGTCCAGGGTAACTGGTTCCTGGAATTTCGGATTCTGTAGAGAAGGAGTAATTGAGTTTGTAGTGAGACAGAACTGGAAAAAGAAATGCACACAAACATACTTAAACAAAGAAAAGCCCTGTACTTTAAGGTTTATTATGAGTCGTTCTGCTCAAAGTAAAGTTTATAACGCAATATCCTGCCTTCATTTCACTCTGTCTGAAGCTCGCTCAGTTGGTATAGCTAAATGTTATAAAATGCATTGGACCGTTATACAGTTGTTACCCAGAGCTAGGTCCTTTCTATGGCCATGAGCCATTGAGTGGAGTATTCCTCTGAATCTTTTGCTTGAATAATTGACTTTACATTTTTGAGCCACAATGTTCTTTTGTATTCAGTTCAAGAAGGACAGTCCTTTCCCTTAACATATGTACCCAATCAATTCCATGGTATGGAAATGGAGGGGGGTACCATGTGGCAGCGTTTTGACAATGCATTTGTAGCACTCGACACAGCTGAATCAGATTTGATACAAAGTGACACTGGACCCTATTAATGTCCTCTCTTAAAAACTCTATACCGCTGAGTGGCTTTATGGCGGAATAAAATGGTAGCAGTAATCTGGTGCTTCTCTATAAAACAGCAGTACATGGAATCTGATACTATTCTGTCTTCCAAAGGGTTTTTTTTCAGTAGGTGCCTCAAAATATGGGGCAATGCCATGAGGGCATATTGTATTGATACTGTTTTGTCTGCAAAGTTTCTTGTTTTTGAGTCGACACATGAAACGGTGAACGTGAAGATCAAAAAAAGAGATATGCATTTCAACTTTGAACGGAGAGTAAGAGGAATAAGATGACGCTCTTGTCACAACAAAGTTTTAATTAAAAAAAACAAGCTACTGAGAACAAGAAAAGGAATTCCTAAACCAATCAATTTCATGGCATGAATGGAAAGCCTTACATTTGATGGTTATTGAAATTAAATGGAGGAGCAGCAAACGAAGATGATAAAGATGAAGCATCTCAGCATGAAAAATGAGAAAAAAAGAAAGAATAAAAGATCAAGGGGTGGGTACAGAAAGATGCATCAAACATATTCGAGAGAGGCAGGAGAATATGAAAAAGAACAGAAATGGGAACACTGGATGGTGGGAATAGCAAAGTGAGAAGATCAAATGGAAAAAGGAAGGAAAAAGAAGAGATACAGATACAGAGATGATAAGAGTGGGAGAATACTGGGAGTCAGCAAGAGATTTTGTTGAGGTGAGCTTGGGCGAGAGATCTAAATAAAAAAACACGACTGCAACTGGGGAGATCTGTGTGAAGCATATGAAATATGCTCAAACATAATCGAGTACAGAAAGAACCACAGCTGAGACACAGAAGGCAGACTCAAAGGGCTCAAGGTCAAGGTCAGTATTCATCCTGTCTCCGATTTGGTTGATTCAGTGACACAATGAGTGATTGACAGGCAACCCTCCAAACTGTACACACATATGCCATACATATATGGTTGACATCAATAAATAAGGAGGAAACCAAAAGTCATGCGCAAATCTTGCTAGCTTCCCTCCTAAAACCAAACTGCAACAAGTAAAATGTGCTAGTGAAAAAGAAGGTTAATGCTAAGCTAAAAATGCTAAGAACACCTGTAGAATAATTGAGCCAAAAAGTCAACAAAAACTTGTTGACAAAAAACTCAAGGAAAGTTCTTCTACATCTATTAAGCCAGTCGTGTTCTGATTTTAAATATACAGTACCTCTATTTGTATGTTTATGTGGAGTCATGGCACCTTCCTTGACCCTTGTCCTTTATACCTTTGCCTGAATGTGTGTGTGTGTGTGTGTGTGTGTGTGTGTGTGTGTGTGTGTGTGTGTGTGTGTGTACTGATCAGATCAGAGACAGTCATTACAAACTACAGGAGGTTGCACCACGGCTTGAGTTCTGGTGGATTCCAACAAATAGATTTGCAGATTGCGATATTTACAAAAAGTATTGACTACATACAGCTACTAAAAATGAAATCTATGGGACTAGAATTCACTCACTTCTACTTTTCTACCCTTTAGGACCACTGCTGCTGTCTACAGTATCTACTACTGTATCTCACCTCGTGGAAAGTGGCAGCAAACTTATCCCAGAGCCTGAGATTCCTGTTATGAATCCTTTTCTGAGAAATGTATGAAAAGATGTAACACGGTGCAATTTGATGTGTCAAAAATTTTGTTCAGGACATTTTCTACTCTGATTTTTTTCTTTCTAAATAATATTGATATCAAATAACTGTATTTATCATCTACCTTTTTAAAACAAATTTAGGTGCAAAATGATTCAAAGTAAATGCCCAAGGAAAAGAGGTCCACACTTGGTCAGTTTAGACTTGTGGTTAAAGTCTTTCTATGTGATTTTTCACACTTAAATGTAGAAATCAAGTATATCCTCTGAAAATAACTCTGTGAGTCATGACTGTCTACAATGGGTGTAACACCCGAGTCCCACTGTCTGTGATGTTTTCAGAGTTTTCAGAGTTCTATCTTCAATTTGTTTACATCGCCAGGACAGACGGCTGACTCCTCCCCTCGTGTATAAAAGTTGTTTAATTGAGGGACTAGAGAAAAGAAGAATAACATACTGTACTCACTGCTTAACTGTGTTTCTAGATCACGCTCATTTCAGGTAAATTTACATGCAGTGTGAAGATACCAGCAGAATAAAGATCGCTAGCATTAGCATGCTAACACAACAATGCAGTGCAAGTTGTTTTGGTTTCATGCTGGTGCTTAATGGCGACATCTGCTGGATGAAAAAATCTAAAGCCTTTAAACTGAAATAAAATAAAGTAATTGGATAAATAACTGTTTGTGTTGATGGATTAGATGGGACAGCTGCAGATAGATGCATGTGATGCAAGTGTGCATCCCAAAGGATCCCCTGTTTCAGATTCAGAGAAGGTGCATTCTGACCATTTTGACCCTGAACATAGATCAGGCCGGGGGCAGCACTTCACCACTTTGCAGCCTGTCAGAACAGGTTGTGTCTCAGGCTGGAGGTGGTGGGTTGAAACCGTTTGTGAGGTCATGGCTGAATTTTCAAAGGGCTGCATGTTGATACATATCTGCCTGGGGCTAAAAAAACCTCTTTCAGCCCTTGCTTGTTGGAGAGTTGTACAACCACCCAGGGTGTTTGGTCCAACAGGACCCTTGAAGTTGCTGAATATCTCCGACATATTTCAGCTTTTAGCCTCGCTTTTGAATACTTAAACTGGAATTAAATTAAACTAAATTGAATGAAGCTAAATGTGCAATAAAGACTACTCTAAAAAAAACACATTCTCTATCTTACAACACCTATCCTATGCAAATAAGTTGATTCAAAAAACAGTTTTAGTATAAACAAATCAAGTTATATTCCGGCTAGTACTTCCACTTTAAAGTAAATGATCTCTTCTATTTGCTCTGGTGACTTATGCTTCAATCCTAAACATGCTGGATATTCCAGATCACAGCTAAGTTTACAGATCTGTTTTTCCTCACATGGTGATTGAGCCACCCTCTAGCAGACATCTAAGGGCTGATGATAAGTCATACTTTATCTAAGGAGGGAATGCTTGATCTAGTGACATGAAATAAGAGTTTTTGAAGAGCCTTTGAGTACAAGCCGTGGTAATTATGTGGAATCGTGAGAATATGATATGATGCTTCCGGGACAAGGCCCATGTTCAGGGCCACACAGTATGCCATACCTTTGGCTGGAGATTGGGATGCAGCAGGACATATCCATTGGGATCAATGGCAAAGTAGTAACCATTTGGACCAATCTGAAGCACAGATAAACAGGAAACAAGGAAATTAAATCCAAACATTATTCCAGATGATTTCACTATGACGGAAATACATCTGCTAAAAGATGTTTAAAAAGTGTGTAAGACAAATGATTCAGTTGGTCCAAAAAAACAAGAGACTAATGTACAACAAATGGGCTGTAATTAAAGCCATTTTTTTAATGATTCATTACTCATTTATTACACAAGAGGGAAACGTTGTGCAAGTTCTGGAGCTAGTCATGAGACTTGAGTGTGATAAATGTACTTGTATTATTTGTCTTTGTGATCCCATAAGGGTGATAAACTCACCGTGAAGCGTGGTGTGAGCTTCTTGATGTCGCCAAGAGAAACGTCAATTCCCATTACGCCAAGAATCAACTGATTCTGGTACTAAAAGAAAGCGTGAGAGTGTAGAGGAAAATGTATAGAGATAAAATAGTTCCATATTTCTCTACTACTGAAAAATTAGCAAATACAAATATGTCCAAGCATTCATTTCACTGCACCTCGCCATTCTTGTCGTCTCTGGTCTTTGTTTTATTGAAGACCGGAAGTGTTCCAGTGATGACCAGTCCAAGTTCCTGGCAGAGAGTCAAGCAAATGCACTATTCATTTCAAGGATTCTATTAAGACTAAACTGTGCACTGCAGGAACAATATTCATGTGATCTCTTAACGTGATCAAAATGAAAGGACACCATACAGTACCAGAGCATCGAGGTATACGTTAGTCCACTGGACTTGTTTGGCCTGCTGGTCGGCCAGAACCATCGGTCTTCCCAGGACATCCAGGTACTCCTAGAGACAAAAAAACCCCAACATATTCCCAGATTGATTCTTCAATGGAAACGAAATGCTAAGTTCTTAATGAATGTGAAAAATGATCAAACGGTTACCTGTGTGTTTATTCTGATGGCTCCAATTGAAGGAATCTCATAGAAGTAACCTGGACAAACAATCACAATGACTTAACAAAAACTCCATGCACCAATCAAACAATGAAAGTATAACCACAGGAAATATGCATAAATCATCAGACCAAAAACCTGGACTAAGTATACTGACTGCAATACTGTATTGTAGTATATTGTATTATGACTTTTTGTTACATAGTAATGTGGCATCCAGACTTTTATGGTTAAGTCTGATGAGCTTTTCCGTTGGGTTATTAATGGTAATGTTCTATAGTTGTATTTCTCCACGAGGAGATTAGAGGTTTAGTGTTTGACCATGGACATTTCAGCAGGGGCAGCGACAAGGGAGCTTTAAGGAAGCTGCGCAATCCAAATAAGAGCTTTATTATCATTCACCACTATGTCTTCTACAAATAAATCGAATACGAGGATGTGTTTTATGATGGGTGGGGTACCTTTGTTGGAACAGGCCATCCACTGAATGGGTCCTTTATCGTAGTTGTGCTGTCCTACTGAGAAGGTGAAGATCCTCACCTGGATAACAAGATGTAATTCAACATTCATTTCAAAGCTACATAGCCTCAAACAATGCCTAAAAAAGTCACTTGATAAATCTAGGGGGGAAACTAATATGTGATTTTAAATGTATGTATCTGGTCCATTCATGATTATCTTGTGACTGATGGAATGCTAATATAAATACTTTTGATTGAAATGTACAAGATTATTCACATACACCCACATGTTGAACAATTATTTCATCAATTTTCAGAATCATATGATGCTCTCATAATATAATAGTTCAGATGAACTCCAAATTCTGTCCAGTCACAGTCAGAATATGTGATGAGAACGTGTTCAACCTACCCATCTGTCAAACTTTTGCATGTGCACATTTGGGATTTTTGCTTGTGCATCCCAGTCTCTGTGAAATAAGTGTGTGTGTGTGTGTGTGTGTGTGTGTGTGTGTGTGTGTGTGTGTGTGTGTGTGTGTGTGTGTGTATGTGTATGAGTGTGGATTGTTGTTTCTGTTTGTTTCACACAATATGCATAAAACCTCCTTTGCATAAACAGTTTGGGAAATGAGGGTATATGCACACGGAAATTGGAACCCAAAGGGAGTTCAAAAAAAGCTGAGTCTTTTGAAAAAAAAAAAAAAAAATTAAATGGGAGCATATTCATGAAGATGAAAGTAAAATCATCATCACAGTGCAGTATTATACACCCGGTCTGTGTGTGTGCCTGTGTTTACGTGTGTGATTGATCAACATACCTTTTTGTCAGCATTGTACTTCTCCAATATGGCCTGAGCTCTTTCCTCGCCTCCGTCCGTGAACAGCATGATGATCTTATTGCAGTTTGCTCTGCTCACATTCATCTAGAGGATAGAAACACACTCTTACACAGCGTCCTGGACGATGTGATTTACTTATGACCTTTTGTACTGTCACCATTGCTGCAAAATGTAATCTATGTTCAAGCTATCTTATAAGCAAAATTCTGCTTTGAAGATGCATAATCCTTAAGGATACACTTCACCTCAAGAATTTCCCTTTCATCAGACAGGTTGGATTTATATATCTGAATATGATCTTTGTATTTAAATGAGCTAATTGTCCTGTAACTAGCTCCCCACTTTTTTTCTTGGTTAATTTGATTTAAAGAATCAAAGCAGATCGATATTAACTTGCCAATCATTGCAATTTCTAGAACGTCCTCAGACCTTTTTCTGTTAACAAAACTTAGACAATCATAGCTATATGGGGCGGCAGTAGCTCAGTCTGTAAGGACTTTTAAGGTCTGTAAGGTTGAGAATCGGAGGGTTGTCGGTTCAAGTCCCGCTGCGGACCAAATCTGGAAGTTGGTCTGGTAGCGGGAGAGGTGCCAGATCGCCTCCCGAGCTCCGCCGAGGTGCTCCTGAGCAAGGCACTGAACCCGCCCCCCACCATCAGCTCAGGAGCGCCTGCTGTGGGCAGCTCCGTCACTCTGACATCTCTCCATTAGTGCAGGTCCATAGGATCCCGTTTGTGC
This sequence comes from Labrus bergylta, assembly GCF_963930695.1. Classification (NCBI taxonomy): domain Eukaryota; kingdom Metazoa; phylum Chordata; class Actinopteri; order Labriformes; family Labridae; genus Labrus; species Labrus bergylta. The sequence continues at coordinate 29,146,416 of NC_089201.1, read as the reverse complement.
ATGTGTATATTTCAGCCTATGTGTGTGTTGCATGACTTACAGAGTGTAAAAACAGAAATTTCCCCTTGTGGAGATCAATAAATTAAATCCTAATCTTAATAAAGGCGCATTCCTTAATTGCCTGTATTTGGATGACCAAGTTGAGACTCATTCACCTATTACTTTATGCACAAGTGTTAAAAAAAACAACAACATATTGGGATAAATCTTTTAACATTCCAGAGGATAATCTATCTGTAAAAATCTAATCATTTTTTTTATCATCTTATAAAATGAGTCAAGGTAATAAATTCAGCCAGCAGATGGCACTATAAGACAAAGCTCTGTTTCTGCTGCTGCTGTTTAAAACAGGACGAGGCATCAAAGTCATGTTCACTCCAAAACTTTCAAACCTCATCTGCTCTTTAGTGACACTCAAGTCAGATACATGACATGTTTTGTTTGAACACAAGCAGCACACTACTATATCTCACCACAGACAGCTGCTCGAAAGCAAACTCGAAGCCTTTGGTGTAGTTGGTGATTCCCTTCGCCGTGATGTTCTGCACGGCGTCCTTCAGCAGCTTCTTGTTCCTCACGTTGGCCTGCACCAGGTGTTCGAAACATGCCGTTTTCTTCACCCTGGTATTAAACTGTTGAAGACAAGAGGTGAGGAGTTACAACCTGGCAAATTATTTATGATTACAACATGTGTGCATATTTAACACACATTAAAAATGCAGCACACACACACACACACACACACACACACACACACACACACACACACACACACACACACACACACACACACACACACACACACACAGTCTCGCACAAAAAATCACTCCCACCTGGCTCCGGCTGTTATCAAGCGGTGGTAAACAGACACATTCATCAAGCCCCACTAATTGCTTCATGTCCTCGGAGCTCAACGATTTGGTACCCATGGAAACAAGATTCTGCTATATAAAAGCGATGCTAGGCAGCAACACTGCCTGTTTTTGAAAAGGTGAGAAACTCCTCAGTTCCACCCAACATCACACACATGTAAACACACTCCACCCAAAGGCGTGTCCCAGACTTGACTAAACTCTGCCTGGTGTGACGGATGGTGTATCATTTCATTGGTCAATATCTAAATAAAAAGCAACAGAAATGACTGATTTAAAGAGCAATAACACTAAGTAGAAACAACAGGAAAGGCTGCATATAATAGACTATATAAGCGTGGATAATGAAGGACATGGTACAGCAGAATAGTAAACCAGCAAATCTATTGTGTTGCAGAAGACTTCTAAAACAATACTGCACCTCATCGATCTCAACTAATCATGGTGTATCTATGAGATGGCCAATAGGGACGTAGATAACTCTGAACGACACAGACAAGCAGGACTAAAAGAGCTCTGACCGTGTGTGTGTGTGTGTGTGTGTGTGTGTGTGTGTGTGTGTGTGTGTGTGTGTGTGTGTGTATGTGTGTGTGTGTGTGGGGGTAAGTGTTTGAAATGAGCCTCAAAGTTCATTTTAGATTACATACAGCATCTTCTTGAGGGAAATTAACTTTTACCTTTTGGGCATTTTAGAAACCTGATTTTAAGCCTCCTAACCTCCGTTTGTAACTGTTTTTTACATAAGTGTGTTTAGAGGCGACCGTGCCTTCTCAGTGGCTGGCCCCCGTCTGTGGAATCAAACTGCCTCCCTCCATCAGACAAATCAACAAATTCATTCAAATCAAAACTCAAAACTCACCTTTTTTGCCTGGCATTTAAAACAAGTTGACACAGACCCCGTATCTTTAGCTTCGGTATGTATCAGTATGTATGCATGTGCATGTAGGTATGAGGGTATGTATGTGTTTGTGATATGTATGTAGGCTGCATGTATATATGTATATGCATATATATATGTTTGTGTGTGTGTATTATGTGTATATATGTACGTGTATGTACATGTGTATATGTATATATATATATATATATATATATATATATATATATATATGTGTATGTGCGTATGTATAGATTAATTTTTTATTTCTTGCTTTTATGCATTGCCTGTAAAGCACTTTGGTCAGATGAAGCTGTTTTTAAATGTGCTATAGAAATAAACTTGATTTGATTTATTGCAGTTTTGTACTCGCTTAATTATCTTCATACATTTTAGACTTTTTTAGACTGATTTTAGCAGTCTTGTATTTATCCGTCCCCTGTTTTTCTTTTTGATTTAATGTCTGTTTTCTAATTATTTCTGTAATTACTCGATGTCATTGTAAATCAGGGTTTGCCCTCTCAATGATCTTTCGAGTATAAATAAAGGTTGAATGAAGTTTGACAGTAACAGAAGTGCACATCTACTTTGGAATAAAGGCAAAAAAAAGACTCCTTTGCGGTTAAAAACTCTCAAACAAAAAGGAAACACACAAGCTCTTACAGGCACACACACACACACAAGCTTGTGGAAGCTTCTAATTGCAGCCATATGTGGAGGGGGATCTTTTTATCTCATGATCTATTAAAAGGAGAAGTGAGGAAGGTGAGAGGGGAACGTGGGAAGGTGAGGAGCAGAAAGTGACAAGAAGAGGACAGAAAGAGAAAGAGGAGGGGGAAGGTGTGAATACTGAATTCAAGGCAGGAGTATTAAAGGTTACGATTCATAGACAAGAATAAACTGAAGTATAAATGACAGTTAGAATATACTTGGATTAAACGATAGATAACCCTTTTATGTCATGGGTGGAATAAAAATTAAAAAATGGTGTATTTAGAATGAACACATTCTTGCTTTGTTAGATAGCGGTCCTGGCCTTGCACACACGTGTGAATACATCGACAGCAAATCCCACTGTTCCCCTTGTGATCCCATTACAGCAGCTTTTGTCATTGTGCGTGTGTACGTGCGTGCGTGTGTTTGTGTGTGTTTGTGTGTGTGACGGTCCAGGCCCCGGGAATGGATTAGTGATGACACAAGAGAGAAGGCTAATCTTTGAGCCCTAATCCCGCTGGACTTGTCTGCTATGCTCTGCGTTGGTATACTCTGGCTTGCCCGCTGGACTGATGCAGGCTAACAGCACTGACACCCGCTAACACAGCTGAACGGGTCGGATGAAAGTAACGGGCGGCTCTGTGAGGTATAGGGAGTGAGGGAGTGAAGGGAAAGAGGGAACACAAGTGAGGGAAAAAAAGGATGAGGACAGAGAAGGGGGAAAAAATGAAGCAGAAAAGGAAGAGCCATAAGCATTTTCCTGACCCAACACAGTTTGGTGGGGAAGTGTGTGAGCATCTTCTATGACCAAATGGCAACTCAGTCCCTGGGCTACTGGTTAATGAGGAGGGATTTATGGGCAATATCAGAGATGAATGATTTAGTGTCAGGTTACAACACCCTCAGGGCCAGACACAGGGCACTGTGCGTGTGTGTGGATGTGGGAGGAGGTGAGTTGATGACATGAAGAGAGAGAGAGGGTGATGGTGAACCAGTATAACTGCAAATGTCACAACATTATTAGATGTAGCAAGAGACGTGAGCACTGGATGTAAACAACACCCCCCCCTCCAGGAGAACCGATGGACTGTCGATATAAGAAGCAAACTTTGGTTTTAAAGTGAAGCCAATGTGAAAGTGCCGTTCAATTTTTCCCCTTCCAGCAGCGGGCGACCTTACTGGTTTTGACTCGGGGGGCGCTAACCTCTGGTGTTGAAAGCTGAAAGCCTAAAACAGAACAGCCCCAAGGAAGTGGCAAAAAAAAACTGCAGTTCATCGAGTGTCCACCGGTTCAAAAATGGTTACGGTCTCTGTAGCTCACTTCTTTTTTTCAGTACAAACTGTTTTTAGTGTGTCTTCATTTGTTTAGGTTGGAATAGTTTAGCTGGCTGCCACAAATGATCATACGATGCAGCTTCCATGCCCATTCCCCAGCAGTGATGGGTGGCCGCTCGCTGTGAGTCTGTTTTCGATAGAGTGTACGCTGCAGGCACGTACCAAGCTGGATAGGATATAACAAACCTGACAGGAAGTCAGACAAGGAAACACACAAAGCCTCCGGTCAATATTTACCTATTTTCCACAAAGCCACATGTTGTTCTCTTCATTAAACCGTTTAGCTGGTGATGTGGAAATTGGGGGTAAATTAATCACAGTATTGTTGTGAGTACAACAGATTAAAATAGTCCGATCTATCGCCTTGTAGCCCCCCACTGCCTGACCACAGCACTTTAGGTTTAAAGAGTAGAAGAAAAAAAGTTACATGTCAGGACTAAGTTCAACTTTTTAAAACCAACCTCTATCACTGTCGCTTTCCTGACACATTCCAATAATTGCAGCTCTTCTGTGAATCTCAAGTCCACAATGAAATAGAATACATTGTGTCCAAGACAAAAGGTTCCCCGGAGAGAGAGAGGAAACCGAGCCTGAATCGCTGTCTTTGTGCAAAGGAAAGCGAAGACAGCTCCAATCCCTATAAAGACCCATCTCAATAAACACCTCCACAGGCGCCCATCTAGGCATCACACAGACTACTGATTGGCTCTTTCTGAGTGTAATCGCAAGCATGGAGGTGCCTAGAATAGATCAGGTCAGAGAATGAAAACGGTGGAAGGGGAGAGCGATAGAAGTGATTGGTGGGGGAGAAAAGTCAAAACGAAAGGAGGAGAGAAGGCAGAGGCAGTGAGAGGAGTAAAAAGTTGTCCGTAGAGGTGTATTGTATATAGTGGGAGGAGAGGCGTGCAATGTACAGAGAGATCATGCTCTGACACAGAGAGATGAATGGAGGTCTATGGTGAGATGAATTGCAGGACTCAATGATGAAAGGAAAGAGTGATGGAGAGATCAAGAGGGTGATGGATGAGTGTTTCCTGTGGGTTCCTTCTAGTCAGAGGTGCAGCTTTAATTCCTTTAGGAGCAGTGGGAGTGCACACACACACACACACACACACACACACACAATTGGGTAACGAGATGGGGCGGGGCGGGGGGGTGGGGGGCATGTAGTGCAGAGTTTTAATCCTGTACACCAAATAGAGCAAGTGGGTATTTCATTAAAGGTCTGTTTCAGGGTGGCCAGACCTGAGAGAAATCCATATTTCATTACGTGTCATCCATCACTCTGCCTTTCCTGTGTGGACATGTGTTTGAGCATGGGCTGTGTGTGTGTGTGTGTGTGTGTGTGTGTGTGTGTGTGTGTGTGTGTGTGTGTGTGTGTGTGTGTGTGTGTGTGTGTGTGTGTGTGTGTGTGTGTGTGTGTGTGTGTGTGTGTGTGTGTGTGTGTGGGCTACGTGCACAAATTATCAAAGTGCCCACGTGCGCCTGTGTCCATAATTTTCATTCACATATCTACCTAAAAAAAAAAACATGAATTTAATGGTATCCTTAATTGTGGACCTTTTTCCCAGCATGCACCATACCCCATTGCCTCGCACAAACGGAGACAACCCAATTACTCAGCGAGCAACAGTTTAATAACACTCACATAAACCACGTTGACATAGTCGTCGTCAGACAGAGTTTCCAGCATCTCGCTGACAGATGTCTTGATCAGTTTGAGAGTCAAGCCAGACACGCTCCCGCTTCTGCAAATAAACACAGACACACACAAAGAATCATTATATAAACAAATATTCAAGAGCTTCTCACTGCAATCGGTTGGCTGAATTCTTGTCGTCCCCATGAGGTTTAACACGACGTAATTAGAAATGCCTCCGCCCTGGGAAATACATTACATTTTGTGGCAAGTCTAAGGAAGGCATATATTATAATCAGGGGAAATCACGGCTGATATGAGAAGGTTACACATCAATGAGGCTATCAATTGACTCACGCATCCACGAGGATTAGAATGTCTTTGGGTGAGGAGGCTCCTTGAATGTACCTACAAGGACATAAATGGATAAAAGACAAGCTGGTCTGAGACAAAACAAACCTCTCCAAACAGCAATTAGAAATATATGTTGAAAAACTGACACTTTATTAATCACAACAACACTTACAACAAGGCTGCTTAATAGTGTTAACAAATGTATTTAAAAAGAGCTTCTTGTTTGATTTTCAGTCATTCACTCAGATTTGTTTTTAATTAAACCACAAAATGATGCATTTAAATGACACATGCAACATTATCACTTTGCAATTCCCATAAACAAAATTATATCATCCAGTCAGCTGACTCACTTCACTCTCTTAAACCATTTCTTTAACACATGCTTTCATCAATGTAACCAAACAAGCGGCCGCATTTAAAATAAAAAAAATCACATACACACAATCATTTACAAATATTTAAATGTTCACTGTCCAAAGTAAATTTTGTAGAACATTCCTGTTTAAAGAAAACTCCCTTTTGCACTATTTAAGACGATTTTTAGGTGACTCTTGTAGATTTTCTCACCATGGCCTCCTGCGGACGTCATACAAGTCGATTTTACTGGGCGTCTTTCGAGCATCCATCCAGGGAGAGGCTGTAGAAGGAGAATAAATACATTTAAAAAGGTAACTCAAGCAGATTAGATGCTTGTCTGTATTTTTATATTGTTGTCTGACAACCCTTAGTGCCAGATGAAGGTGTTGACTGATAAATATTTGGCAACATGTCGTGTTAAATTCAGCCCACCAGTGTCTTGTTGCTGTCAATCATGTTGTGTAAATTAAGGACACATAGTGGGTTCAAGAAAAACTTTCATTCGTGCCACAATGACAGTTTGGATGGGTAGAAACCTACTTTTTTGTCCCACTAAACCATTCAAACATGTTTTATGTTTAGTGAAAGTATTCATGAAGAGGTAAACAACTGGGATATAAAGTCATCTGGGTCCAATAATCATCTGCTTGTGTGTGTGTGTGTGTGTGTGTGTGTGTGTGTGTGTGTGTGTGCTTTAAGTTTGAGGGCACCATGAAAACATCACGCCGGCATGAGAGAGTGTGATTGCAATTCATGCAAGCTAAGAGGTTAAACAAAAGGGCCAAAGAGGAATAAATTCATGGGCAGATGAAAACTCATGAATATTAGACATAAACTTTTCCCATAAAGCTATACAGAGTCTATGATGACAGGCAATCTCATGAATAGAAATAGCTTGGCAGAGAAAACACTTGAGCTGGAGGGCAGCCACAGACTGATGCAGTTAAAAGATTGTATGACTCAATCAATGGCCCCATATTAAATCAATGCATTATAAGTAATAACGATGATTTTTTAAGCTTATTTGATCAGTCGTGTGTTGAACAATTCAAATTTAGGAATATATTGCCCAGCTGATTATGGTTTGGATTAAAAGACACATGCTGTATCTAAGGTCAGTCAGAGATTAATGGGCTGATTATTGTGCCTCTGAACGGTAAGAAAGATGACAGATACAGACACTGCTACAGTCTGCTGTACACAGATACACAAACCATTTAGTACAAATACTCCTCTTTTTTTTTTTTTACCTGGGTAGTAGCGTGCCAGGCCTGTAGCGCTACCAAACACCTGCCAGAGGAGCGTGGGGTCATCCTCTCTGTTCTTTCGAAACACGTCCTCCAAAGCCTCGGTCCAGTTCAGCTCATTCAGCACAATGGTGGCTAGAAATCCACAGATAGAAAAGCACACAAATACATGTCTAAAAAAAATGACAAATACACTTTCCAAAAAAATTACTTGTCATTATTGTAAGTAGATCTTCATTGTCCACAAATCTGCACATATGTTTGATTTTTTTTGTGCATGGAGCATGGGGGGGGGTCCAGGTAATCAGGCAAAGACATCCCATATTAAAACATGCATTAAGATTCACACGCACACAGGCCTGCTCGTTGTCAGCCCACCTGCCCAGCTGGACACAGGAGCAAATATTAGGCAAGCAAACCCAGCCAGGGCTGTTTTCTGAGGACAGTTTTCTGGTGAGTTAAAGGTTTCCACATACAGAAATTAAAGTGTTTAATTCCCCCCTTAAACACTAGATAACCTATGTGTATGTATGTGTGCATGTATGTGATTGATGTCCTGTGCTGTGAGAGGCAACAGGCATTATGGATGTAATGACACAGCACCCAGACAGCTCAGAGGCACATAACACTCACTATGATGGATGGAGACCAAACCCATGCTGCCCCAACTCTTCGCTGTCTGTCGCTCTGCTGCTCTTCTTTTTTTTTCTTCTTCTTCTTCTTCTTCCTCCCTTTTGTTCTTTGTACTAATGTCGTGCTGCACATATGCTGCTCTGTGACTCCGTGTGTGTTTGTGTGCACGTGCAGGAGTGCATGTGTGTGAGATAGATTGGTACCCTGTATTGAGTGTGACGTGGCTCATTGATGTGCAAAGCAAACACTGTTCATTTGCATGCATGCCTCTAGAGGGGGCGAGTTAATGAAGCCTTGGTTGCCAGGAGTGCATGTTTTTTTATCATAGAGAGAGGAAGAGAGAGAGAGGGAGGGGGGGAGAGAGAGAGAACGCATGCAGGGTGTGTGCACAGTAATGTATTTCCCTCATTAAGTGTAGAATTTTAAAGCAAGATGAAGGCTAAATAACACCAAACCCTTGGTTAGATAATGAGAAAATTACAAACGGCATGTGTTATTTAGTGAATCCTTACGAGGATAGGTGGTAAAATATTTACTACTCAGAGTAATTTAGACAGCTATTTACAGTTTATATACACATTCACTATATGCTGAAAGACTAATATACAGTGCAAAACAAGCAAACCTAAAGCATCCAACCCAGGAGTCAAATGCAGCCTTTTAATCTTTCTATTGGTTTAAAGGATTCTTGTGTTAGCCATAATATCTAATAAGGTAAATTCCTCTGCTGCTTCATACGGGATACAGTATCCTCCACTCTTCCATATTGCCACTGACACTAATGAATTCCCCGGCTGCACTCGGCTTGGCTTTGATGCCAAACTGAATCTGCACCCTGTGAAGACTTCATCCATGTAGGCTATTAGGAGCTCAATATACAAGTCAATAACAAATAGAGTATGAATTAACAATAAAGAGAAATATGTCAACCTAAAATCACCTTATACCTTGTGTCCAAAACAAATGCTAGTTTAACTACAGACAAAAAAAAAAATGTTTTAAACAGAAATGATAGACACACTAACCGAGACTAAGGCATACCCGAGATCAGAGTGTTCCAAGACCGAGACACCACCAAGACATTTAGTGATCGAGATCAATGAGTCAAACCCAAGACCAAGGCAGGCAGAGACAGAGACAAGACCAAAACCATGAACACCACTGATCGCCCGTCAATTTTTTTTTCTCATGCAAAGCCATTCATTTATCGTATCAGGATGTTATGTATGCTACAAGAGGTAACCATACTCAGGCCCGGTTAGTCCTGCAGCAGTGTGAGTGCAGGCGGGCCAGCGAGGGAATGGGGGGGGGGGGGGGGGGACAATCGTGATTCAGCATAATACGGGACAACTTTGCCTTTTGTGAGTGCGCCCTTAGACTGAAACACCGGGAAGTTTGCTGCCGTAACCAGGGGGATAGAAACCAAACTACAAATGAATTCAAGTTATGCGTTATTTTAGTAAATAGACATTTTCCTTCTTCACAGTAATGAAGTTAAATAATAGCCCATCAGTGGCAGACTGAGACAAGGCCAAATGAAAATACTTTCAATTCCGAGACAAGACCTTGTGGCTTTGAGACCAAGACCAATTTTGAGTACTACAACACTCGAGTTTTAACAACTGATGTCTGAAGGAGAAAAAAAGACAATTTTGAAAATACCATCGCTCACTTTAACTGTCAAGAGCCTCATGAGATGATTATGTCTTTATGCAAAACTAGAGCCATTAGTGTAGGTAAACTGGAAGCAGGAAGGAAACAGGTTGCCTGGATCTGCCCAAATGAAACAAAATGCACTTGACAGCACCTCACAAGCACATAATTAATCTTGTTTGTTTAATCCATACAAGATGGGAAAGTCACAGTGGGAAACACGAGCGGGGAGGAGCCTGGGCGGGTTTTTAGAACACACACATCATATACACATGCAATGATGGGGTTGCCGTTTATAAAATGGTATATTTGACTTATAAAACAGAAACTATTGGGGGGGGGATATGATACTTTATCAGCCTGAAGAAAACACTGTGGTATTCTGTCTGTGCACTTGAAAAACTGGTGTTCTTCTCACATTACCGGGCTGGACTTATCTGTCATTAACCATTCAAAACTCTGTCTGTCTCTGTTGATGTCCTTAGTGTTGTTGTCTTTCTGTTTGCTTGTCTTGTTCCCTTCTTCTAGAGGAGAAAAAAAAAACTGCTGGCAAGCTTGATATTCTTGCAGATCAAGCGCATCATACACGGTCTTCAAAATGATTTATTTAACCGTCTCCAGCCCAGGGTGTCATAGATATTGTATACATAAATTTTCCAGCTTCTGTATCCAAAAGCAACACCACTGTAGCCAAGCATTATCTTATCCGTCTGTCTCTCTGTGTATCGCTCCTTCTATCTGCCACACCATGTCCCTTCATTAGACCAACAGATGTTGCTTTTTGTTATCTTTACTGTCATCCAAACGTCTTGTTTCCTACCCCTGCTCTCGTCTCTCACACACACACACACACACACAAGATGTTGCCACTGCCTACAGAAGGTGATTTCATAAACTTGTCTCCCACTTTACCCAGAAAAATCCAATTTTCTCCAGCTGAGCAAAGGCTATTCCTGGAGCATTTATGGGGTGGAGATCAAATTGAAGAGCTGAACCTCAATAACATATGAATACTCTGTCTCTTTGGGGTTTTTTTTTCCCTGTGACGTGCCAGATATATGCTACTGCACGTGCCCCCCACTACATGACGAAGTGTTTGGCTGTATGTGCAAACCAGAGACAAAGATGTGTTTCTTCCATCTACACACGTCAAGTCAAATCTTAACCCTCAGCCTTGCTTGTTTTTAACCTTGTCCTTAGTTCAAAATAAACTTGTCTGGACTGGCTTAATATTCCCACTATTTAAGCATGCTACTAGCACTGGGTCCTCTTCACACACCTTCAAACACACCTACCGTTTCTTACATCTCACTCAGATCAAACTTGAGGCCTGGATAGGTCCCAGCAGCTCATCCTATCAATGCATACTCATTACAGGCTCCCTATACAGCATCCTTGAAAGAAAAGGGAGTGTGAGGAGTCATGGCATCTGGCCCAGATTAAGGCCAAAGTGGTGTCTTGGGGGAAAAAAATTACACATCAAGTTCAAAAAGGCATGCTAATTAAAAGCTGGCCTGCACTTTTACAGATAACAATCACTGACACCAATGTGTGCCCATCACAATCCCTCACTCTTGTTTATGGGTCAGCACCGAGGTGAAATGTGTAACCTTGTGGCCAGACGGTGCACCAGAAGGCTGGATAGCCATGCTGAGGAAATCACTCTGATTCTGCTGTCCCTCAAAGTCATTGCTGACGCATCGCCTCCCACTGCACGATAATTACAGACACAAAAATATACTCAGTCTCACATGGTTACAGATAAAAATACACAACAAGCCGAGCAGGAAGTGCAACCTAGTGGTATGAGAAACTATCCAAGACTTGTAGTTTAACTCATCATGATCAATATGTCCTGCTGAAGTACCTTTAAGATGACCACTAAAAAAAACTTTTATTGCTCGTCACACAATGATGAGAGCATCACCCAAGTGCTTAAAATGTAAAAATAGCTTAAAAAAGGAAGTTGTTAAAATGCATAATTCAGACCACAGTAAAGGTATTCAACAGACATTCCCTCAGTCATTGACATTCAGCTTGAGCTCTGCTAATGTCAGAGGGACTTTCAAGAATCAAATTATTCCAAAGTGTTCGAGGTAAATGTCAGCCCACCATGAGGAAATGTTTAAAAAAAGGTACTTCTGTAACAAACAGAGCAAACATATGTGATTCATCATAATCTTTGTGGTATGAAGTCCAAATGCGGATTACAACACAAACATGCAGTTATATTCTGCATGAAAAAGTGACTGCAGACTCTGTGGCGTGTGACCTGGTTTTTGGTTTCTGAACTGTTCTGGTTGTTGTTTGTTGTGCAATTGTTTACTTGCATTTCTGAAGGCTTTGATCAATGGAGGAAGGAAAACAATCCATGCAGAGTCAAAGATGTGAAACACAGTCTGCCGTTATAAAACACGGGACCCGTCGGCTGTTATATAACGACTAATCAGCTTTAATTAATGTCAATTAACAGATAATAAGTGCAGCTTACGGCTCGCTCTTAAACGTCTTCTCTAAACCCTCTAAACGTTTTCTAAGGTTGCTTGTCAGATTTTAAACAATCGGCAAACCCTTTGGAAATCAAGTTTTGGACCTCGGTCCCTCAAATGCTAACCGATGTGTACATCATCATCAACTTTTATTTAAGTTCTCGGAGAGATCATTTGAGGGCGACCCTCATTTACAATGATGCAGAGAAAACATATATAAATGATAAACAACGAGAAATGAGATTCAATTTATTTCTATATGGGTAACCAATCTTTTTTTAACCTAATTTGACAGTAAGATTATCAATGTGAAGTTTGAATGTTAGTCTGTCATCTATCCATATACCGAGATATTTACAGTCTTTAACTCTCTCGATAATGGATCCTAGCTGGGTGGTAATGTGAAGGTTATTATCAGTTTCACATTTAGCCCTAGAAAACAACATACATTTAGTTTTCTGAACATTTCAAACCAATTTAATATTGTTAACTGCAACTTGGAGAACATTAAAGGAATGTTGCAGGTTCTCCATGGCAAGCTGAGCAGAATTAGCAATACAGTACAATATTGTATCATCTGCATATAAGTGAGCATGTGAATGGTCGCTAGATAATAATGGAATAATTTTATTGATAAAAATTGTAAAAAGAGCTGAGAAGCCTTGAAAGTTTTCTGTCACAACCGGAGGCTGTCTCAAACAATAGATGATGGCTTCTGAGAACAGAAAAGGGCCAATAAAGTAAGTTAGGTATATTTAACAATGATATCCCTGTTTCTTAATTATATGTATCCTTTTGGGGAGAATGATGAATATACTTATTTAACAGTATAAAATCTACAGCTTGTCTTTGCCTCACACTTCATCACACTTTCTAAGTCCATCTGGTCACGGCAGATTGAAGTTCACTATTAAATCTGCTTCTGCTCAATAAATGAAAGTTTTTTTTTTCTTTTCTAGTCAACACTGCCAAATACTGGCTCATTACTGTTGGGGCTGTGTAAATAATGTGACACAAAGTAGAGTTTAGACCTCCTTGGTGTATTGTTGTGTAGTGGAAGCTTCACATGATGACGATACGAATGTCTTTAAAAACTGAAGCATGTACTACTCGGATATTAATGTTTACAGAAGAAAAGAGCAAGCTGCACAGTCATCTGCACGTTGTCTCCACTTCATGACATCAAGCTAGCAACCCACAGCATTGCATTTTGCATTTCCTGTGACTTTCAAAATAAAAGCACTTCCTGTCAAATCATTAACATTGACAATGCTTCACACCTTTTAGTTGAAATAATGTAAATGGTATGTTTTTACATCTCATTATGCTCTTATGTGTAAAGTTTAACACTGCATTCTGTTACCTTTAACTATTCACAACATATATTAAGTGTCATGAGAAAGCTTCTGTTATTGAGAGGCTCAATAAATAAATCAAAATATACTGAGGGCGCACTCACACACTAGGCAATCTGTACCATCCCTAAGCACCCTTCACCCCTTAAGTCCAGTTGGTTTGACTGTCTGAGTACTCCAATCCCTGCTCAAACACGGTACACTTCCTTAAACGGTTAAACAACGTGGACAACCTTTATCATGAAAAAATCCAGGAGTGTTATGGCTGTATTTGACTGCAATGACTAAATGTAAACCACACAGTCAGTAAAGTAGCTGTCATGGTCTCCGGGTTCTGGACTCGACCGCACAGCCCTTTTTAATTTTTTTGATTTTTGAATTTTCGAGGTCCACCAGTCCAAACTAAGCAAGCTTCATAAGTACCTAAAAGAGAGTAGGGAATGACATGCAGGAAAGAAGCCACAGGTCAGATTCGAACCTGCAGGGCCGACCCACTTGGAGGACTGCAGCCTCCATACATAGGGGCGCACGCTCTAACCATTGCACCACCAGCGCCTCACCCTGGTTTGATTATAGAATATATAATTCTAACTTATTTTGGAAGACGTAGAAAATCGAGTTGATAAAAAATTATAAAAATTATATTATTCAATTATATTAATAAAACGTTATTTATCGTTCAACCTTGGCGAGACAAAAATCCAAGCCTCAAACATGAACAGACGATTGAATATACTTTTCATCAACATCCTCTTTTCAAAACAAAAGGAAATACAAATGAAATGAAGGGATTCAGGTTTGATGGTTTTCTCAGACAAAAGGCTTAAAGCACACGTCTATTTATTTCAGTTAGAGGCTCCTTTGTTCACTCACATCCCAAGGACTCAGTGCACACTCAGGCAGACAGTACACGAGAGGATCCCATTATGCTTTATCACTGTTTTTCAAACCATCCTTTAGCCATGGGCAAATTTGCTGGAGGCACAATTTGTATACAACATTTCATAATGGGTTTGGTATGTCAGTTGTATCCATGGTAACCACTCAGCTTTGTGTGTGTACATGTATGTGTGTGTGTGTGTGTGTGTGTGTGTGTGTGTGTGTACTCACAGCCATCATATATGTCAGTGGGGATGTGGACGGCCGTGTGGTTGTGGTCGGTCAGTCGTCTAAATAATGAGTCCTCTTTAAAGTCTGGTCGGATCCTGTATTTTCTCCCCTCTGTCTCATTTGCATCCAGCTGAGGGCGGGAAAAAAAAAAAAATCAAGATGCAGACTGTGATGCTGACCGTGGGTTTAGGATATCATTCAAAGCCTCTTTTATTCTATTTGCTGAAGCATCATTTCATGCCTGAAAACAGCTTGTGGGTTTAGATAAAAGCACAGGACATTAAAAGACAGTCTGACTATATGTCCTCATCTACTCCAGTCTGATGAGATAATGTCATCGCTGCACTTTTCACAACCTCCCAGCTCGTTTAGGAAAACACAGCATCCCCGAATCTACTTAACGATATCTTCCTTTTCTTTTTTTTTCTCTCCAGCTTATCAGTTTCTCTTGGGAAGAGTCGCAGCAGACAGCCAGATTGTCTATGCCCCTCGCGGAGATTTATTACTCATGCATTCGGCAATCTACATCAATGAGAGCAGCACAGGCATGGGGAGATATATGAAGAAAATGCACGATGAGAAATGAAGGAAAGTATGCAAGGTGGAGAGGCAGTGAGGTGGAGAGAGATAGAGGAGGAGGGAGGGAGGGAGGGAGAGAGTGTGCGATCAGTTGCTTTCCTAATAAAGCAACAGTGTAGCCAGCTCATACATCTCATCTGTCAATTAGAGGAGAAACATGGCAGAAACCTCTTCACCTGCGAGAGTGGAGAGGGGGGGGGGGATGACGGAGAGGAAGATGCTGTGAAAGAAAAGCCTTGAGAAGAGGCAAAATAGGGAGGCAGTGCAAGGAAAAAAAAAAGGTTGAAGCAATGATAGAAAATCTGGGTAGAGAGAAAAAAAAGATGAGAATGTGGTGAATAGGAGATGGAAAGTAGAGGAGGTGAAAGGGAGGACAAGAGAGAGAGAGAGAGGATGCCTTATAGGAAAAATTATTATTACTTGCCTGTGTCTGAGTGTGACCTGTCTGTTTGCGGGGGCTAAGACGGAAAGAGAGCTAAGAGACGGAAGAGGAAAACAAGGATAACTTACGTTGTCTTTGGCGTTGTAGTAGCCGATTTCATCATCCTGCAAACACAGAAGCGCAAAACGTGACTGTGGCTGCAATGAAGTTTTATCACAAACATTTTATCACAAACTTGCTTGATCCATTTCTGAACTATCCTTTATTCTGCTGGCGGACAACTCCATTAGTTAATTGCCCTTGTTTTATGCTAATGAAGAGACCGGTCCTTTGCTACCAACATACTGTGTAAGTTGAGCGCGCAGAGTGTTTTTCTCTCTCGTCGCATCTGTGTCTGTACGCCTAGAGCCGTTTGCAATGCCCCAGGGGGAAGCATTTTAAAAGCCATTGAGAAAGCAACACACAGCTTAGACACATTTGTATTATTTGTGACACATTTTTGTCATGTCCAAGGCTTTACTCTGTGTTTTAATAAGTGTCTGCTAGTGCAGCACTTGGAAGGCAGAGTGTGTGTCACCTAATATGAGAAGCACAATGCATCATTACACAGTGTTTAACACGCATAAACTTATTTGGTAATGGAGCTGTAATCACTGCTAATGATAACACACAGGCACAAACAGATGAAGCCCTATTCAGACAATAACATGAATTTATGGTCAGTAAACTCGTTTTTTTTAATGGATGACCACTGATGCATGAGACTTGTGTCTCCCTGTGTTTTACCAGCTTAAATACCCACAGATGTCATTTTTATGTGCTTAAGCGGTGTTTCAAAAGCGTGGGTCTGCATTTTGCGTCCCTTTGTTACCTCAAACTCGTCTCTCCACTGATGCTCCATCTGGAAGTTCTCAGCAGCTGTGGCCAGTTTCTGTGAGAGTGAAATATGACAGGGATTTAGATTGGAAACTGCACAAGGTATGCCTCCTTCCCCAGCGTCGGTTTAATTATAGAGAACTCGAAGGGAAAGAGAGTATGCTTCAAAACGCACAAAGGAGACCATCCCAGAAGTGATTATGATCCCAGTCTCACGGCTTATATTATACCACAGAGCCGACATGGTTTACAGCACTGTCCGCTAAAGGCCACACGGTAGAGAGTCATAATGTCAGAATGAAAAGGTTGTACAGCAGAAGAGCAGCGTGTATGTGTGTGTCAGAGTGAGTGTGTGTGTGTGTGTGTGTGAGTGTGAAAGACAGAGATATGAAAAGAAAAAAAGGGGTCACTCAGTAACAGAAATGGAAGATCTCTCAGTAAAGTCAAGTGCAAATGAATTACAAGCTGAGAGGTTGTCAATCAAAGTGACACGTCTACATAACACGGGACAAAATTAACCTCACCTTTGCTCTGAAAATCTTTCTAACATGCATACATGCTCTATCTGATAAACAAAACTGAAAGAGAGAACGGCACCACAAATAATTTAAAATAGAATAAAATGTATTCCGCAGTACAAGTGATGAAAAGAACAAGCTGCAATATAAACAGTTCATATTTATCACTTTGGGAACAAATGAGTGTTTTATCTTCTCTGCAAACATCCAGGAAAATATTTTTATGTTTAACTGAAACAGCCAGCGCTTTAAGGTTGCACTAAAAACTGGGTGAGAATGCCGTGATATTTAGACATCATTATAAGACAGTGCTTTTCCAATTGAACAATGTATTCAGCACTTTAACTTGCTGTCTTCAATGAACCTGAACAATGTGATTCCATCTTCATTGTCTGCTTAACAGGCAACGCAGCCCAAACCAACCGTTGAACATAAACAAGGGGCATTCACACAAGGATCTTTTTTTTCCATGAAACAGTTGAGGAAGAGTAAAATATCTGCTCAATTTTAAATGAGAAATTATTTTTAATACATTCATGTACAAACATGTACATCATAATATATCCATGTTCACAAGATGGCGTCTTCAAATGACTTCTTTGATCCATTGGCTTTTCGTAAAGCGCCTCTACAAAGTTGCTCTTTTATAGTTATTGGGAAATGCTTTGCATGATATTCATAACCCCCAGGGGAAGAGTTATAGCGACTTCATTGATGTTTGTCATTCCCCATAAGCAGAGCTTGGCACACGTCCATTAATTATTTTCATTTCTTGAATTCACTTTCACCATCTCAAGTCAGTTGACCATATTTGCTCCCGACTCTCCGAAGAGACGAGACTGCTGACCCTGTTGTTATCCTTTTTATTCAAACTTTTTCCAACGTAGGAAAGTAACGTCCTGTTTCTACTCACACTTTCATTGGCTAAAGTAGCCTTGGAACACAGTGTATGGAAGTACCTGATTGATCAGATAAGAAGCCAGTCAAAAGTTCAGCATGCATGATTTAGTTTAGAGGAAACAGCTTAACAGTCCCACTTAATCAATCCTTGGGTCTTTATAGATGTGTTTGGATTCCATATTTTTCTGGATTTGGAGCGTGGGGAATGTTGTCAATGCAGCAGAACCATTTTTGTTGAACTATTTTGACCCTACGAGTTGCCTTGCATACAGAAGCTTTCATATTGTAAAGAAAAAATATTAAAAAGACTGGTGGTCTGACAGATGCATAGATTGTGGCTGCTGTGTTGGTTGTACCTTGAAATGGTTTACAAGGTCAGAGTCACAAGAACCGTAACTTTTATAGTGACGTATGCCAATGGCATGAGTGATCTGTAGAACAGAAGGTGTTCACATGACAGTGATAATGAGAAAACACACATGTGGGTCAGGAGAGGTGATATTAAATTGTTCAAGTTTAGATTATTTGTGGATTTTCAACACATTCGTGTGTAATCAAGAGATTTTCTAAGCCATCATGACCTCTTAAGAACTCCAATCTATTGACATTGTATAAAGTTGATGTTTTTGTTGTTCTTTGATAATGCCAGTTAAATGTTCATTTTAACTTCAGTTTCATATTAATGTATTAAACAATGTTGAAGAAGTTAAGGTCTTGCCTTCCAGCCATGCCCACCTCATCAGCCCACTCAACTCACCTCTGCACACAGCTGCCGCTCATCTGCAATCAAGCCCAGTATAAAATCCTCTCCTGTTCACTCAGACACTGCCAGATTGTTATTTCCCTTTCATTCTAGACTTTCCAGCAGTCACCATTGGATTGATTACCCGGTATACCCACTCTACCAGCCTCTGACCACCGCACCCTGTCACTCTCCTGGTAACACACTTCAGCTTTCTGTCCCTGACCTCGAGTTCTGTCTCTTTGGCCCTGGATATTGTCTTGACCTCTCCTGGCCTAAGTTTGACGTTTCCCACCGTCGATTCCAAGAGTGTGAGTTTGTAAGTGTGCTATCCTGTGGGTCGCTGTGGTTCAGTGACCTCTTCTGTGTGGCCACACTTGCCCCAAAGGGTGGATTCCAACCTGCTGGCTTTTTCGACCCTTGGCCTGGTTCTGACCTGTCTTTCACCTGTCCCCTGTTGGATTGTTTGTCATTACAGTCTGCTTGAACCACATCCACAGTCTGCTGACTTTTTGTGTGAGAGTTTGTACCCGGATTAGATCAGAGCAGCCAGTGCTCCTGGACTATTAGAAAGACCATTACAGCATCTAGTCTAAAGATTGAACTGAACAGAGCTGATATTCACCTCTGTTGCTCTGTATCAGTCAAGACCTTGAGTAAAAAAGCATTACCTTCAAGTCTTGTATTAGTCCTTCTATAGTTGGCAGATTACACAATCCATGGAAAGAAAAAAAAAGACTAGACTTTTAATCAAAGAATAAGATTAATTCACTTGTTGGGAAATGTGTATTTTTTTGAAATAAATGTTAGAGGGTCAGAATAAAAGAACAGTAATATCCTCAGGCAGAGAAAAAAAATGGATACTGACACTTTCCTCCGGGACTGTGTATATGTTCAACTGCTCAAATCCACACAGATCAAACCTTAGCCCTGGCCTGCCCTTCTCTGACTGTACTGGGTAATGACAACTCTGTGGAGGAAAGAATTGCCCTTAAGAAAACCCCACCTGTCCAACATGCTGATTTCTTTCAACAGCAAGGTTACCACGGAGCAAAGAAACTCCACTCAGGGATATATTATGAAATAACCGGAGCTATTGGAAGTGATGAAATGAAACTTTTGTAGAGCAGAATCTATTTCTGTTATCCATCTGTTGGGCTTCTGCAAGTAGGAGGGTATAACATAAGGCATGTTGGTCCTGTGCGTGAGCAATAATTGGACGAGATGTTCATAGTAAAAGGTCAGTCTGTGCTTTTACTGAGTATGGGTGTGATGAGTGTGTCTGTGCTATGACCATGTGTCGGCTGTCAGCAGTCGTTCATTCTTGATCAACAGTCTCGTCTCGTTGGCCTCCAGTCCTGGGCTCTGTTCCAGACCTGTCTCCACCTCCTCTGCACTGCCTGTCGCTGCTAAAAATACTCTCCAATTCGAGCCATAAACACACATATGCAAACACTCTGACACATTAAAGTGATCATGAAACTATCATGCATCATGTTGACCATGTACAATAATACATTTCACCGTTGCGTCAACGGCCAAATCATATTTTTTTGGAAAAAAGTCAAATTCTTGGCACTGACGGTTTCACGACACATTAGCAGTGTTCAGACAATGTATGAGTCAGTCTGGAGATTAGAATCTCCAATCTCCTTGATTCAAATCAATAGCTCTCATTCCAGTTTTTGGCAATCAGACAGCATGTCTTATTTGAAGCCACATGTTACCTGTCTTCTTATCATTTTCAAAATTGAAAGTATTTCTAATTGATTAATTGCCCTCTGTTACTCCTCATATTCAGCAGCTGGTAAAAAAAGTTGTATTTTTTTGATGTAAGACTCAAAACCTGCCTTTCCTTTGATTCCAAATAGGGACCGCTTGGCTGCCACTTTTATGTCCATGCTGGACTTTGGTTTATGTTTTATACAAGCACACAGTGTCTCAAGGGTTACATGCTCTGGACATTGTGCATCATGGAGCTTTGAGGGTTCATCATGAATTTTAAAGCCTTCACCTGTCATTGTATGATGTATGCACATGTCGGATCATAGTCTTCTCTGTCTAGGCTTTGATTAAAACATTGACATATTTTCATTTACAAGGCTATTTTAGGTCTACTTCCTTCATACCTTCTAACCTACATCAGACAGAAGAGTACAGGGATTTACCATCTTCAAAGTGTCAGAACTGAAATGGGGGAAAAGGCTTCCTTTAGTTGGAACAAATTACAAAAACACGTGGCACTTAATGAGCTAGTCTCATTGGATGCTTCTAAAGAGGAATTTAAATGACTTGTCAGCAAGAACTGGCTATAGATATTCTGCCTGATGTGTTATATTTGCTGTTTTAATTAGGTATTTTTTGCATTTTCCTCCTTGTATGGCTGCTCATTGTTTGTCAGACGCCATAACCGATTCTATCCGACCTAAAAAGCCTCTTCATTTGTATAATAAGCTCCATGACCAGAAACATGGTAAAACTAGGATAAAACCATGCTTTTGAAAAATGGAGAGAGACACGCAGAAAGGTTTCAAGACCGATGCAGAGCTGGATAAATACTGAAGTTTCTGTGTGGCAACCTGAGTTCACATCGGCTGCAGGGAGGAGACGGCTTTCTCTTATGTTTTTTTTTAATTTGGACTGCAGTACCCATTTTAAATGCTAGGTGTCATAGTTACATATTTGCTCCTTAAAGGGCTAAAGAGTTATGATGGTTGTGCTGCATCAACTTTAAAAAAAAAGTGATACTTGAAAGTAAATAATAAATCCTATAAAATGCATCAGTTTTAGCTAATAATACAAAAAAAAAATCATGATAAGCATATAAAATGTTTATTTGATGATAACAGTAGTGTGTAACATTTTAGCATTTAATCACAAAAGCCGAATATTTGGCTGATTTTTGATTTAAATCTGATATGAATAGATAAATAGTCAATAGAATAGAACATCTTTCGTCATCAGTTTGCTACTTGTGCAGTGATCAGTCATTTTATTCTCAGAATGATACCTTGATAGCTGTATATTAGACACACATATGAATTCTGCCTTTCTGAGTGGGCAAATGCTAATACAACTGTAGTGAAGGCTTTATTCTTCACTGATGTTTTTAAATCTCTTCTTAAGACCCATCTTTTTTCCCTGGCCATTGACACACAGTAAGACGTCAACTTATTTATCTGTTTGATTTCTTTTTTGCGTGCCTATTCATTTTACTTTATGGTTTATGTCTTTTAAATTGATTCTGTATTTCACATGTAGTTTTCTTTTATCTCATGTGAGCCGTTATGTATTTCATTTATTCTTCTGCACAGCACTTTGGTCAACTGTGGTTGTTTTAAAGTGCTTAACAAATAAAGTTGGATTGGATGTGAAGCAACCTCTTTGCGTCACATCTCTCCCAGTTGTCCAACATGATCACAATTAGTTGTAATAGCCCAGGTTGGCAGTTAAACACCGGGGTGATGCAATTTAACACCTCGTTATTACTTTGCATTAGAGTAACAAGACTTAATTGTCCATTGATGAATTTGGTCTTGACGATGTGGACGATCCTGCTCTGTAATTCAGATTCATTCAACACTCCTCAGCTGAACATTTGTTGAAGCTTTGAAAATGTTCAAAACGCAAACGTGGTTATTAATTCCTTAAGTGTTAAGGAAATAAGGACTAAAAATCCAGACTGGTGGTGCACCTGAGGGGACGACGTTTCATATTCTTGCTGAAAAGAGGCTGGTTCACACGGTCATGCCATTACTTTAATGTCAGCTAATGTCAGTGTTACATCACATCATGTTAATGTCACTGAGTTTTATCGCTAAGGCATGAACTCATTCATTGTCCAATTTGCAGAGTGCTTGTGCGCAGTGCTGTGCCGATACAAATCTGCGCAGACACACACATGGGGATGCAATGACATGAGGATATTGATTACTGATCTCTCCTTTGGTTGGCTCTCTCAGTAGGATGTTGTTAGTGCTGTAGCACATGAGTATATGCAACAGCTGTTCAATACTTGAGACATCATGCATCGCACTCTGTGACATCAACGGAGAACATAGGACCACAGTTTTTGCGACCACTTCTCCCTCACACGCTTCCGGGATATAAACATGAACATGCAAACCCACACACACACATGCATGCACCTCCTGAGAGAGCAGACCGACCGGGTTGTTAAAAAATTCATGACAGGGCTTCGACGAGGCTCCTCTCCCCTCTGGGAGATACGGGGGAGGGTGAGGAGGGTGTGTGTGAGGAAAGATACCTAATTACTCCTCTCATTTTTCTCTTTTTTTTCTTCCTCTGTATCCCTCTCCAGTGCTCTCTTTTGTCAAACACACAGACAGGTATTCCCTCCACCCCGGAAAAAAAAGAGCAAAGCCACAATAAAATTGGCTTTAAACTACAGAGCTTTGATTTGATGAGGCGTCTCCCTGAGTGACAGCTAACCTCACTAAGCTGGCATAGCAGTTCATTACACAGTGACGGCAAGTTGCTGTTTCTGCCAATTTGATGAGCAGCCAGTGTTGCTCAGTTGAAACGCGCAGATTTAGCACTACAAGTGCTTTGTTATGGGAGTGCGTAACACACTCCCCGTAGCTTGCTCGATCTAACTGCTCATTAGTCTCCCTCTGACTTATTGTAGTATAGACGCCCCAGCTCCACACAGTAATGAGTCCACTCTGTCACCAGATGACCACTGGAGATATGAGGAGAGCCACCGCTCCCCCCCTGCAGCGTTAATGGTGGAAGAGGGACACATAGATTCAGAGGGGGAATGGCAATTGGATCCATTTATTGAAAAAGGTGCAACTGTGAGAGAAAGTTGTTGATTTTAAATTTCAGCTGAATTTTTCTATATTCTGTATTACTTATGAATAGCAGCTGGATAGTCCAAGGACAATTGTCCCAAGGGGGCAATAAAATACATCTTATTTTATCATATCTTTTCTTCTCTTAGAAAGGAGAAAATACATTAAAAGGAATAATACAATGTGATTACATACATCTTAATCCCTTTTAAACACAACAGCAACCCCAATGATGACACCAATAAAGGAGTTTTCTGTGATGAATGAGTTCATTACAGTTGTTTTCCTGAGATGCTGCAGCTGTTTTCACACATGCACTCCTGGAAGATATCTAGATCATTTCAGGAGGACAGCTCCGGATGTTCACATAATGCTCCTCACAGCAGGAGACTATCCCTGTCAGACAGGAAGGGGGGGGCAGGGGGGTCTCCTAAGGCAAGACGTGACGAAGGAAAAAAAAAGACGCGGAATTAGCGGACAAAGCAACAGAGTCCGCTATACAGTATGATGCTTTAATGAGAATATTTGCCTTTATATCAATGCTACGTGTAGCTCAACGGAATGACAACATCAACAAAAGAGAGAAGCACAATATACTATGGAATGAACCTCCAAACTCCATGTGATCTGCAGAGTCCCTCTGCACCTTTAAGAAAAAGCTAAAGACCCAGCTCTTTCATGAATACCTACTAACTTAATGATGATGGTCTCCATGTTATTGATGATGATGATGGTAATCACGATGGTTTTTGTTTGATAACGACGACTTATAAGATGGTTTCTATACTGATTAGAGCTCTCAAGAACTGCCCTCAATGTTGTGCTTTGCCTCTGGTCACTTCCTGTCAGCACCTGTGTGTCCAATCAGACTCAAAGCTGATCGTTTGCTCTTACTGACATTGTTCCCTTTTTTCTAGATCCTTGCTTGTGTTGTTCTTACTCTCTGATGTACGTCACTTTGGATAAAAGCGTCTGCTAAGTGAATTGTAGGATAGAAACTCCGGGTAAAGTCAGAGCGAGAAATTCGGCAGTATGCTTTCACACACACAGTTTCCTCCTTGAAATATCCTTAAATTTCAGGAGTTTTCTGCAAGTGTGAAAGCCCTATGTGATAGGCCAGACCGAGTCGTGCCTTGCTGCCATTTCCCCGCACTACTAATGTAATGTTGCCTATTTCTACCTTTTGTTTTGTGCTTCTGCAACTTTGTTGAGCCAGAAAGTTAACATCTTGAGAAAACAACTGTTTATATTTGAAAAAAACAAGAGTCCATAAAATGTATGGATCTGTGTCTGCTTAAGGTTTCCAATCCCCAAAAGGCCAAGTAAGGCAGATGGTGTAATATTATCACTTCCTGCTCTTTCCACTGATGTATGAGGTCATTACACTGCAGCCGCAGAGAAGCACAGAAACATCCAGAGCCAGGCTCAGTGTTTGGACGGCAGTGGAGTCCTAAACCTGCTCACCTGCCTTTAGAGAGATGTTTCTGCCCCGCTCGCTTAGTTGTCATTCTGCCAGGGCAGCCCAGCGGCCCACCATGCATTTAGTGAGAAAGCAGAGTACAGCTTAAAGGATAGACAGGGAAGATGAGACAGGCTCTGCTAAACCTCACCGAGCCTCTCCCAGACTCCCTCAGTGTGTGTGTGTGTTTGTGTGTGTGTCTGTGTGTAAAAGCTCCACACGCCTGAAATCAATGGGCCATTCAGAGCACACAGCCTTCTCCCCCCCCCAGACAACAAAGCAATACTCGCAAGAGTGGTAACGGCCTAAAAGATCATTAACACCCACATTCAACCTTATCTTTCCTCTGCTCGTTTCTGACAACGTGTCCACATTCATCGATGCTTGTTACCTACTCTCCCATAATGAGTCCCAGCTCCAAGGGATGTGGAGAAAGTAAAAATGTAAAGGGTCAGACATAAAAAATAGAAGGCTTAAAAGCCCCCCCCTCCAAAAAAAAGAAAGAAAGGCAGATGGATTAACAGAAAGGCCAGTCCAAAAAGAAGAACAATACTCCGTCTCAGCGTTATCTCAGTGTTTGTATAGTCATCATTAAAACTTTGCTTATTAAAAATGCACGGAGGAATAATATAGAGAGATTTGCATGGAGGAGGTTGTTTGTGAAACGTCGACGGAAAGCTTTCTCAAGCAATGCATTAGTTGGTTTTCTGGGAAAGAAGACAAATGGTTTCCCCCTCTCATGTTTATGTCTAAATAATACGTTGTGTTGAGGGAGTGAATGATGGGTAGGAAACAAGATAAACCTTTGGTTAAATAAGAAACGGACCGTATTTAAAATCCAAACGACCAAGAGGAGAACAGAGGAAGTGTGAGAGAGAGACATGATATAAAGAAGAAGAAAAAAAGAAAGGGAGTAAAAAGAGCATGATATGAGAGAGACGGAGGTCAGAACATCTGAAGAAGAGATGATTTCAAATTCAGGTTTGACAGAGAACTGTGGCAGAAGGTCATGAGCTGGGCACAGGAGAGGAGAGATACAGTAACTTGGAGAAGAAGCAGGGTAACAGAAAGCAAGAGATTCATGGATTGAATGGGAAAGGGAGGTAAGATGAGGAAAAAAAGAAAAAGAAGAGCACGAGACAGAGCAGAGGTATCTGCAGCTGTGAGAGCCCAGGGGAGAGCCCCGCCGCTCCACACCGCTTCTCGAGGCCAAACCCTCCGATGGGAGCAGTAAATCCAGAGCTGCTGCCTGTTGTATTCCCTTTCTCCGGCTCTTTTTCTCTCATGTACTGCACATATGTGTGTACATTACTACTTTGGAAAATGTACAGTGTGTCACTAACTTAGATTGGAGAGCTAAAACAATTGGATGTCTTCACTGTACAAACACTGAGAGTCATGATTGTCTTTTCCAAATGTGAATGTAAAAACATACTCATTATAATACCATAATAATCATACACATTTAAACTGGATCTCTCAAGATAAAAGCTCAGAAAAGCTTGTGTGTATTTCAATGCGGAAATCTCCATCTGGTGTTATCCAGAGTGTAACTCTAATCTTGTCCCATCTTGATTACTTCATTTATTTTCATTTTATTTTAAGAAATGATATTATGAGAGTATTAAGAATAAATTAAAACATAGAGGAAAACAAAGAACACAAGAAAAGACAGAAACAAAGAAAACAAGGGGAAACAACTACAATAGCCGATAATATAAATCTCAAACACTAGATTATCAATGTCTGATACATTTATGTTAGAGGGATACATTATTATCAGTTAATGACTGACAACCATGATTGTTACATTCCTGCAGTCATATATTTTTACATTTTACCAGTGGATCAATCTTTTTTCTTATTATTTTTTCTTTTTAAACAGAAAAGGTAACGTCTCACTTGGAAGAATCTAATTCAGTGAGAGTTGGGTGGACCATACTGTAAAAGAAAACTGTTCAAAAGACTTCATTTCTTTATCTCCTATGAGACTTTTAGAAGCCCACTTGATTACTTTCATCACAACAGAGTGAAGTGTCACAATATTTATTCTGAAAATTGCTACATGTCCGTTTAACAAAGTGAAGTGTCACAATATTCATTCTGAAAATTGCTACATGTCTGTTTAATAAATGCTGATCACTAAATTGGATACAAAACAACTTCATCTCTTGGCTGTGAAACACTGAAATGCAACTGTGAGCATGTTGTGTTCCAGTTTGGATTTCTTCTCTCTGAATGTATTAGACACTTGTCCCTGGCTTACCATAAGTCTGGTTTGAATTTCCCATCTGCACCCCCCCGTCTATCACACACACACACACACACACACACACACACACACACAGCGACACATGCAGACACCTCTTGTCTGTTTAATATGATCAACGCAGAGCGGAGATGGGAGGTTGAGTAACATCTGCTCTAGAGACTGAAATATCTCTGATCGTATCATAGCCTCCGTTCATTACTGTGTTACGACAGCGCACATACACACACACAGGCACGCATACTCATGAAAACATCATAATGTCACATCTTGTGCTCATTATTATAACATTGTAACAGCAGGCGACAGATTAATAAAAATATGGTGCAACACCTGGGGCACAAAGATTGTAGTTAAGACATGGACAAATAACACACTAAACACTTAGCTGCATCTCTAAACGAGAGAACAGGATAACTATGCTGCTGAGCAGAACAGAAGAAATCCTGAAGAAGAAAACACAGAACATGTGAATATAAGATAAGATAAGATATTGATGGAGGATGTAGGAACACATCAGGTTACAAAGGTTGTTTTTTTTTCTGAAGGCTTGTTAGTTGCCATTTGGGTTATAACATGGAACAACAACATTTCTGGTTTCCTCCTTGCAAATAATTGCAAAATGTTCTGTAACCGCCCCGCCCATCCTGATGTTCCTCTTTAATGTAGACTTCAAGGTGAAATCCTGAATAGAAAACTGAGTACTTGCTGAATCCAGAGTGGTACAAAAATAGACAACAAAAAAAAGCTCTTATTGGACAAACACTTCTGGGTAATGGAAGACCAAAAAAAAACCCAAATATGAGCCTCGATCTGTCATGTTTTTCATGTGACTATCACTGCCTGTTAGTCTCATCTCTTTAAATGAACCAGCTGCTAAAACCTGACGGATGAAAATCTTGATGAGACAGTATATCGATACTTAAGTATGATGGAATTGTGAATGAGTATACCAGGCCTTCCTTTTTAAACTCAGTCATCAAGGAGAATAACATAAATCAGGAACATATTAAATAATACGATTTTGCAAATTTCCAAAAGCAATATTAACGTGTTATTTATTTCAATAACACAATGTTTCCATGCGTAACTGAAGCTTGCTTTATGACAGTGAACATCTGATGCATATGCAATACTTGTTTGTACTGAGATCTTGTAAAGTTCTGTGGCAATAATGTGAATGTTGAGACTGTCTGTTGTTTTGGGATGTGAACTGAAGCAAATTATGAACACACACGGAAAGAATGATGTTGCGTCTATTGCATCTTTGAAGATGTAAATGATGAAAGCATGAAGCTGACGTACTGGACACTGGCTGGACACGTGGGGCTAAGGACGTTGTTTGTATCAAGTTAAATGCCTTATTGCTGCCCTTGAACTGAGGCCGATATTAAAGTCAGTAATACAAAGTTACTGTGTAACTAGGGGCTGCTTGAACTATGTGGCAACATTGAGGACTGAAAACTCCAACGCTGACATGCCAAAGCTGCAGTTCATTGAGTGGCCACTTGAGGCTGTCTCCCAAAGTGAGTCAATTCCTGTTTAGCCCCATATTAAAATGCCCAATTTTAAAGTGGAATTAAACAGATTTATAGCCTGGTCTAAAGCCCCTTTCCCATTCATAACACCTGAACAGGGCAGTTTTTATATGACTCACCCGTTTGATTTATATTAAGGCTTAAAGCAATGTATAATTTGGGGTGTGGCTACCTTGAGTGACAGGTGGATGCCTCTGGCTGCTATGTCGAATAAATCACTACTCCAGCAGCTAAACCACAAATAGAAACTCATTATCTGGAAACTATGTGGCTAAATATCTAATTAGCCAGCTCCTGAAAAAGCCTTTGGGGCAGACTTGTTAGCCTTTGACAATTTAGCATTTGCCAGTCCCTCGCTACTATTAAGCTCCACCCTTTTATCCAAAGGTGGTAAAAAAAAACAAACATGGGAAATGCAATTATTGAAACTTGAGGTTTCAAAACAGCAATGAGAAAACCAGTAATTAAAATCATGCAGTCTTGTCCGCTTCTTCTAATCTGGAACGTACTGATTTCATTAAAGATGCAATAGAAGCTTCAATGGACTTTTTTTGTTTTTATCCTGCAGCACAAAAAAAGGGTTGTAATTGGTCATAATTGAAATGACATGCTCGTTAATAAATGTAATAATTACAAAGGTATAGTTCGCTGATGGCTCACATTTTTTTAAATAATTGCTGAAAATATCATCCGTCCATTTTAAACCAGATGATTGCATCCATATGAAATGTCATTATTTATAAATGACTGTTATACTGAGACTCATTTCCCGTTCTTAAACTGCACTCCAGCTGTAGCAAATTCAAATCTTGGTAAAAGAAGATATGTCGTTTTGAACACAAATTTGCTGTTGGTGCCAACAGACAAAAGTTCACATACACGCACGCACACACACACACACACTCGCAGACAGTGGGCCACCTGTGTAGTGGTGCTGGTTGAGATATTACTCTTAGAGATGTTGTTTACCGGCTCATTAATCACTGGATAGAGCCCTTCACCTCAGGAGAAGAGATAATTACACACACACACACTGACACACACACACACACACACACACACACACACACACTGACACACACACTGACACACAAGCACACAGGTGAACCTCATGCAGATTGTTCAAACAAACGCAAACAACTGCGGTGAACACATGGCTGCTGACTGTTATTAACAGAGGGAGGTGGGACTATAGACAATACCTTGATGTGTGAGCCTGCGCAGATGTCTGTCTTTAGTCTTTTATCAGCTTGCCTTCTGCCCGAACAGTTTTGCAGCATCAATAAATAAGTTTTTAATTACAGAGTAAACAGAGAGAGAGAGAGACAAAGGGAGAACAGGCTGGTGTGTGAGGGGAGGGGCAGATGAGCGCAAGTAATTAGATAAAGCCTCAGGCACATCATACACTTTCACTTTGTGGTCAACAACTTTAAAAGAGTCGCCTCTCTCTCTCTCTCTCTCTCTCTGTGACTCTCTGCCTCTCTCTCCCTGTCTCTCTCTATAAGAGATAGAAGTACGGTTTGACACAAATGACTCCTAAGCAGCTTCATATTCTTGTGTGTGTGTGTGTGTGTGTGTGTGTGTGTGTGTGTGTGTGTCTGTGTGTGTGTGTGTGTGTGCGCCAATGCCCTGTCCAATTATACGTTTCTTCATTAACCATGGCAACTTGTGGTCTAATAAAAACTAATAAAAGTTAGTCTGAGCTGACAGAGATGGACACTCTGATCAAAGAGTCTCAATTTTAAACACATGAATATGTAGAATAAGCTAACTCTAACCCCCGGCCCACCAGTCAGTGCTCACAGGTTGCCATGCTGCGGACACTGAAGCTTCAATCTTTAACCAGCTCTGCACTGGTCTTGAAACATTTCTGCGTTTTCCATTTTTAAAAAAAAGTTAAACCTGAATCAGTTCACTTGCCTGCTTCACCAGTTGGTTTGCCGTTTGCCTGGAAAAACCAAGGGGGCATCCACAACAGTTTTGTGGGAGTGCCTTAAAACCACCTGGTTAAAAAAACACAGACTATTCTGGACTGGAATCCAAACTTAGGAGTAAAGGACATACTGGCTGCTGCTTTATTGTCAGAGAAGCTTGTATTTAACATAGCATGTTTCCTTAATGTCTGATGATATGAGGTCATTTTAAGATTTAAGTCGGTAAATATCTTAAATATTGCTACTTTTAGGAACTACTTTAATTTGTAGAGACTGTTTCTTAAAAATGTGAAGGCACTCAGATCACTTTTCTCTGCTCACAGCTTTTGCATTTCTTTCCTTCGCTCTTCATCAAAGGTTGGTTGTGGGTTAGTTTCTACCATGTGTTGTGAACACAAGAGGACAGCAGGATTCCAAACAGAAGAAAACACTGTATTGTTCAGCGGGAAGCAGCTGCCAAGCAACATAGAAACAAGTTTAAATCTGTATCGTGAGTTAGTTTATAAAACACATTCAAACTTTTAGCTGTGATGGCTCACAATAACACTATATTAGTAAAAGAGATTGCATCTAATTCTTGAATCTTACAATTTCTCCTACTCAAACTCAAAAAAATGATCCATCCACAAGAACAGAAATTCAAATGTCTTACTGTAAATCCTCAAACAATAACCAGTTCCTTTATTTACTCACCAGCAGAAAGTACCAGCTTTTAATATGAAGGAGGCTTTTTATGAGCCTCTTTATGCCTTTATATGAAATGCTCTCTGTCTGAGAAGTTTCATTGCAGTTTAGTACAAAGTGAGTTTGAACAAATACCCGATGCCTTATTAAAGTTCATGATGTGTTCTTTGTCTCAAAGTGATGTTGAACATTTCTGCAGTTAACAATCACCGGCGCATAGAATCATACGTTATGAGGCTACGTACCGCTCTTTCTTTGTGTCTGCTTTTCTCATTTCAGAGAACACCATGTTTACTTTTCTCTGACTCACTAAGTTTCTCACGTTGTTTCTGATAATTTCGTCTACTGACTCCCTCCGGGGGTGTTTCTGTTGACTTGCAGTGCTGTTTCAAATAGACTACAGTTAAACAAGCATTGAACGCTGCACTGTTTAAAATGAAAAAGCATGTTGTAGTTAACAAGTTAATGTGGCTTCTTAAAAGGGGGGGCGGTCTTCATGTGTTCTTGCGGGCCGCGCCTATACCGGCTGTAATAAGAGGCCGGGCCTCACTAATTGACTACTGGTTACTATTTGATGATTTAGGGTAATTTCATTTGATATAATCGTTTATGTCTGAAAAGGTTATTCCACTGTGTTTTACTCTTACCAGCAGGGGTAGCTGCAGCCCCCCCACCTCCACCTGGCCTAATGTGTTTGAGTACCTGAGGGCTCCTGTTGAGATCAAACCCCAGTACACATTGTAAATTCTTTACTCACTAACAGTGTGCATCCAAGTACTCATTAAATATGCATGTGAAGCTCTGCCACACATTTATTTATGGAAGGATTGGCAGACACACATGGACTCACACATGCTTCACACACACACACACACACACACCTGTGGCTTTCTGATCTGTCATCACGCAGAGTTAGGGATCAGAGACAGAGACATCGAGGCGAACGGAGGACAAAGTTAAAGTAGTTGATTACAAAGTTAAAGTCACTCGTGTGCCTTGGGCTACCTCCAATTATTTTGACATTGAGAGTCATTCCTGTCTCCAAAAGCTACTGAACAAGAAAGCATCTCACACCTTCATTGAAGGTTCTCTCCCTGCCCGTTTGATGAATTTTAAAGCCAGTCCCTTCAATTCATGTATACATTCTGATTTGAATTATCTCTGCATTACATATGGTCCGCGCCTGAAGCCTAAAGCAGCCCGTAAAAGTAAGGCTTTTTTTTTTTTTGTCAATCTCTCAAAGATGAATTTATATTGTCTCATGATAGCATCCTGTGCACTGACCTCCTTTTTCTAAATCTGCCTGTCTATCTCCCTATGCATCCGTCATTTTCATGCAATTTCCCTTCTTTCTCGTCATCCATTACTCTCCCCATCCGAACAAAGAATTTCATATCATCACGCCTTGAGGTTACTGGCGGGAACAGATGAGGCGCCATAAAGAGCGAGGTGTGATTGATGACCGGGGGTTGGATTGACTGGTAGCATCAGGCTAGCTGATCAACCACAGGCCACCTAACATCTAAACACACACTTAGAAAAACACATAGGCTGGAACTTCTTTGCAACTTTGTCTCGTTTTTTATCAGCTGATGGAACTTTTCTGCTTACTGCTTACGGCTCTTATGGCACCGGTACTCGGAAAAATGATAAGAACACCAGGATGTTTACTTAGCATACACAAGGCAGACACTTAGCAGGAGATGTGTTTATGAACATTCATAAATACTCCCTCTCCATCGCTAA
The DNA here is from genome assembly GCF_963930695.1 of Labrus bergylta. Lineage (NCBI taxonomy): Eukaryota > Metazoa > Chordata > Actinopteri > Labriformes > Labridae > Labrus > Labrus bergylta. The sequence goes on along the minus strand of NC_089201.1, from coordinate 29,113,337 downwards.
AAAGACAACAGCGGGGAAGCCTTATAAAGGCAGAGCATGGGATGCTGATGACTCCCTCTGGTTTGTTTTTTAAATACAGTACACATATAGATGAGCATCTCTGACCCACTTTACAGTAAAAAAAAAAAAAAAAAGAAGGACCAAATGTGAGAGGGGGGAAAGAGTGAACATCCTCAGGGTCAAAGCTCTCATTATCACATTGAACCCTGCAGAAAAAAAAAGCTCCTCACTTTCTACCATTTTGTATGCATGCTTCATTCAGTGGTTTTTTACAAACATTCAGACTATAGGGGTGCTGGTGGGGCTGTAGTCGGTGCACGCAGCCCGTGTGCGGAGGCGGCCCCGGGTTCAAATCTGACCTGTTGCTCTCTTTCCTCTATGTCATTCCCCACTCTCTCTCTCTCTCCCTGATTTCCGGCTCTATCCACTGTCCTATCTCTACAATAGAGAAACAAAAAGCTCCCCCCCAATTTTTTTTTTTTAAAGTCCCATAACTAAGTACATTTATCCAACAGCTTAGGAGAAGGTCCTGGGGCACTGTGATGGGATGATTAGTTAAATGTTTCGAACATGACACTCTTCTTTTTAAAGTCTTTATATGTGATTTTTCACACTTAAATATAATATAAATCAAGTATATCCTCTGAAAATAACTCTGTGAGTCATGACTGTCTACAATGGGTGTAACACCCGAGTCCCACTGTCTGTGATGTTTTCAGAGTTTTCAGAGTCCTATCTTCACTTTGTTTACATCGCCTGGACGGCCGGCTGACTCCTCCCCTCGTGTATAAAAGTTGTTTAATTGAGGGACTAGAGAAAAGAAGAATAACATACTGTACTCACTGCTTAACTGTGTTTCTAGATCACGCTCATTTCAGGTAAATTTACATGCAGTGTGAAGATACCAGCATAATAAAGATCGCTAGTATTAGCATGCTAACACAACAATGCAGCGCGAGTTGTTTTGGTTTCATGCTGGTGCTCAAAAAATGGCATATAATTGAGTATAATATATACTCAATTATATATATATATAATATATATAATATAATATATTATTTTAATCAAACCAACTTGAATCACCTTTAAGAACCAGTATCAAACCTCAGGCAGGTCAGGAATAAGACAAAAAGTCAGATGGTGGTAAAACAGCAACTGGTCACTCTACATACTGTATGGGTTGCGCTTTCAGTGGTCAGAAGACTAGAAAACTGCTATACAAGCTCAAGTCCATTTACCATATGTCAGCCATAGTTCTTTGTTTAAACAATTATTCTGTAATGGATCACTAACAGTGGATAATGTATCATTAAATAGATAGCTCACTGTCATTTCATCAACTTAATCAACTGGATCTGAATAGTGTAATAGTTATTACAAATGTGTGCTTAATTCTTTGAAATGCCCAACAGGAACGAGAGGAAACATTTAATGAATATTGCACTCTTTTCAAACTTTTCACCATGAGATGTTCACACCAACACTACAGCTCTGCAGCTGAAGCCCTCGGGCTCACAGTTGTGGGTTCAATCCAGGTCTCCCCCCTCCAAAAGACAAACTGCTGAGAACAAAAGGGAACGTGTTCCAGGTGAAAGTTTGAAGAGCTAAATCTGCTCTCCTAGTTTATCCTCGTCTATCCACTCCCCCCGTGGTTACATTCAGCCATTTAAAAAAACAAAACATTTCAGCTAGAAAAATTCCTGAGGTGGACAAACTAGTCCACCTCATGGTCTTTGGTTATTAAATAAACATGTTCACGTCGACAATATCCTAACAAGAAACAGATGGAACATTCCTTCTGTGGTGCTGGATCATAATGACTTGTCTTCCTGTACTCGGCTTTAAAAGCGATGTGAAATCACAAACAGACAAGTTGTTTCCTGTAATAGTGGTGAGTCTTACCTCCAAGGCAGCGGACCTCTTCCGCAGCAGCTGCTCAATTTTTGTTGCTGCTCTGGCCACCAGCTCCTCTGCGTCATTTTGCTCCACAGTGTACAGGTTTTGGTTGCTCAGGAAAATCTAGATGAAAACACCACACATATATTATGCTTTGCTGAAAATAAAACAGTTTTTTTTTTTTGAGAGGAATGGAACTTTTAAACAAGAAAGAATTCCAACTTCTTTGACACATTGACTCTTTTGGGGGATACTGTTCATAACATTGTAGGATTTCACTTTCTTTATATGTGTAGGGGTGTTGGTGGAGGTGGAGGTGGAGGTGGAGGACGGAGGGGTTGTACCTGAGTGAGGCTCTTCCCGGCTGTGGCGGTGTCTGCCAGGGTGACGAGCTCTTTCTGCATCTGATCAACCCATTCTTTAATCCTACGGGGACAAAAGAGAAACGCACACAAATCAATCTTGTAACCAGCTTAGAAGACACATCACAGCCTTTCACAATTAAACTGTCAATGAAGTTATCTAACATCCATCATCTAACAAGACCAATCCGGACACGCAGCGTAAAAAAAAACCCAACAAGGCCTGAGAGAATCTCTCCGATAGGTCAGACAAAATGTCAACCAATCATTGGCTGAATCAACGGGAACAGATTCAATGGCATCTAATCAAACACGTGTCATCGGGAGGAGTCAACCAATACGATTGCTTTCTGAGAGTTCAAACATGAAGTCAACCAATCGGATAAGTGTCGGCTCTGTGTTGTGAGCTGTGACGCTGATGTGACAGGACAGGCGAAAGAGGCCAGGACCGGCGTGCTTTTCTGAACATCAAAGAGCTCAGGGGACGTTCAGGGTCTGCCCCTGCCGGTGCCACACACTGGATTATACCTTCCCTCTCATCCTCCTCCAATCATCTTGTCAAAACCAAAGTAAGCCCCCTGCAGCATGTGCTTTAATACACTGAAATAGTAAATCACTCCTTTCACCCTGAACACAGATGCAAGGACCTTGGAGATGTTGCATGAAGCGACGCAGCGGATTCTGAGAATAATCTGGCTCATCTCAATGTGTCTACCTGCTCCGAGAGGCTTGTAGGAGCATAATACATGTGTGCATGTGGATGCATTAATTCACAATGTAAGCTGTCATGCATGCACAAACACTTACATGCACAGTGGGATAGATGCATTAATATTGTATGAGAATGTTAACAGGTAAACAGTGAATACAGATACTCTCATTCACTCTAAATCCACTGTGATCCTCCACAACACTCATAATGTACTCGCATAAAAAAAAACTGAAATAAACATAAAAAGACTGCATTCACTTTGTCTGCAGAAGTCTGAGTTACAGTGCGCAGAACATCAACTGTCGCTCAATACGGCTGAAGCGAGGAGGCAGTATGTAAATACAGAGAGAAAAGGTAGGGAAGATCAGAAAGTGCAGAAAAGATGCATCAGGGATGAAAAAATCCACAGTGCATGGGAAAATACAGAGGAACCGTGCTTGTGGAAAAAAGAAAAGACACTTTTGCATGAGTAGGAATAGCAGCAGGATAGCACAGTTCAAAACAGTTCAGGAAGAGGAAGGGGGAAGGTGTAGGTGTTAGAGCGAGGCCAGTCTTTTTTATTCAGCCTGCAGGTTTTCGAGGTTGTGGATAAACTACAGACAAGAGGCTTGGCAGAGCTTTATGGCTATCCCAAGGAAAAACTAACATAGGAGTCTGACTAAATTACAGGATGCAACAGTGATTTAGAACCCGCTTTGTTTGTGTGTTTTCAGCCTTCAGCTTCCTACAGAAGAAAAAAAAAAGTACAGTGGTGCTGGATGACCGAGGGCTGCTCAGGGAAATAAAGCAGCATTTGTTTTCCACTGTATTTTTGAGGCACAAACTGATGGGGAAATTTGTGTATGAATATGTAATGTGGTTTTTATATTTTATTCTTTACATTAAAACATGACACAATGTTTTTTTCAGACAAGAATTCCCATTTTTTCAACACTTTTTCAAGTCTAAAAATAAACGTGTCAGTGCTCTGTTGCTGACAAGTGATGCATTGACAACACTTAAGAACTCCAACACGTCGTTCATTTACCTGATTGTCTGTCGGCCAATCCATATGCCAATAATGATATGTCATTGATAAGATAAGTCTCAGCTAAAACTTTTCCAACGATTGCAGCAGCTCGATGGCAGCGAGGCTCGAGCTGCAGAATGGAGTTTGAAAGATGTCACACCGTATGAGCTGCATCATGAGAACTTATTCTGGAACTTGACTCAAACTGGCAACTCAGAGTCCGTAGTTCTTCGTCTGCTGCTCCCATTTTTGACAGCTCTGGAGCAGTAGAGTACCAAGTTACAGACTGCCTGTTTCACCAGAGGACTTCCCCATGCATGTTTAAGTTAATCAAATTTTCCATCTAGGGACGGTGATTATGATTAAATGAATGCTGTCTCGAATAGTATATAAATATTACTTCCCATTTGCTGCTAATTGAGCCACATAGATCATAGTCGTTGTGTACGATTATAATTACACCACTCGTACAATAATCATATTAACCTAATGCTAAGTGTGTTAACCTACAGTTTTCAGTCATTCTGTTAGGAATGAGCATTTTAAGTAATGGAACTCAACCAGTCAGATTCATCATGAGCTCATAAATGCGATTCTTTACGGCTCTTACTGAGTATACTTTCTGACTCTGTGCATTGTGTTTGTCAAAAATCAATCCTCTGTTCCCTTCTTTATTCCTCCTTCTTACTCGATAATTCCACATCTTAGACTCTGTTCACTTGATCCTCCCCTCTCTTCTCCTTTGCCCCGACTTTTTCTTGTCCCCAAACAAACTGATTGTAAGGTGTTTTAGTGGACCTTGGAACCCTAAGCTCTCTAAGGCCGAAGCATCGACGAGTCAATTCTGAGTGAGAGAGTTTATGTGTACAAGTGTGAGCGTGCGTTTGTGCAGTCTGTGTGTGTGTGTGTGTGTGTGTGTGTGTGTGTGTGTGTGTGTGTGTGTGTGTGTGTGTGTGTGGTGTGTTTGTGCTTTCAGGGACTTGGCATTCAGAGAAGCAGAGGGACGTCTCTCCAGAGTTTAACTTCAGTGAAATCTACTGCTACCGGTGTAACAAAAAAAACTCTCAGGTGCTGACAAATGGATGACATAACCTCCGGCTGTGGTGCAGTATATGTGGGCATGTGTTCCTCTTGCATGTATAGATGACGTTATCGGAAAACAAAATCTACAATATTTATGTCCAAAGACTTTGCAAAAATACTCTTCCTTCTCACAACAAACTCACAATCCTGAGTCCTTTGTTGTGTGTATCCTGTGTGTGCATACGTTTAATACCCAACACAACAACGTGCAGACAAAAGGGAGTAAACTATAAAAAGCTGACTTGGCTCATTATAAACAGTAAAGGACCATTTTAAAAAAAAGTACACTACTGCTCCCCAAAGCTATACGTCTGTTTTTCTCTATTATAAATCTCCTTGTTCATTTGGCCTTTAATAGTCAGACGTATTCTCCACCAGGCATGGTAAATCTCATTTACCATGCATTAATTCCTCACCCTTAAATCATGCGCTTATCCAACAATACCTCGAGGTCCAAGCCATATTTTAATGGCAACACTTAATAAAATGCCATAGGTGAGAACCTGCACTTAGCCCGCTATGGTTGAACTCCATGAAGCAGGATCTTCTCCTGCTCTCACAGCGATACTGTATCCCATATGCTTACATGAAGTACAGTGATGCTAATTATCTTATCATCATTACAGTGTTATCACAGGCATAATGCGTGCACTTTACAGATGCTCTTAGCTCTAATAATGTCATGGTTGTTAAGCTGAGGTAGCAAAAATATTTCTGCTCTGGTTGCTGGGCTTTTGATTACTGCAGCCTCTGGTACCACGCTGGATAATTAAACACACATACACACACACACACACACACAAAACGCACGTATAAATGGCAACTGGGTCAGACACTGCCCTACATTGTTTTTTCTGACACAGGAAGAGCCAAACGAGAGAGTCGAGGCAGAAAGAGAGGGCGGAGAGACAATGGAAGAAAGAGAGAGGCGGCAGATGTTGTGGCACCGTCACGCCAGCACTGGAGAGAGAGAGAGAGAGAGAGAGAGAGAGAGAGAGAGAGAGAGAGAGAGAGAGTAATGAGCTGGCCCTGTAGTGTATACGTCTCAGTCAGGAGGCTGTGTTAACTACAGTTTTAATTACACATCATCATTACAGAGGCTAAGACAGAAGCCAGTCCAGTTCAGATAAAGCAGACCGAGGCTCTGAAACAACCAACAGTATTGCAGCAGAAACAACCCGCGGTGCTCTGCTCATGCTCTGTATAGCATACGCTAACACCCATGTGGCCAATTCAGTCCTTCTTCAGACCCGGCCAACATACTACAAAAAATGAAAAGTCATTACTTTGGTTCAAGCTCTGGCGTGCCCAGCGCTATAGAATATAATAAGCTTTAAAAAAATAAAATAAATTCAACACCATATTGTGTTTTCTTTTTTACTCACTTTGAAATACTGCTCCCAACATCTAAGGGAGTGCAAATGTTTCATCTCCAGAGCGTTTCCCAGAACAACAGAGCTATTAAGGGTCATAAAGAGGCACAGAACCACCTGGTTCCAGTTCGCAAGAAGTACTTAACATCATCAGAGTTTTTCTCTTTTTCCATCCATTTGATCAAATCCATGAGGATGCATTTTTATCCAGGTAGTTTTTAATTTCTCTCAGCCCATTTCCAGAATAAATTCATTTGCACCTCACCTTTAGTATATTCCAAACAACACCATTTACCTTATAGGGATATACCAACCATTAGTATTACTAGTCTAACATCCTTTTTTAGTGGTATCTTTTGCAGATGGACATTAATATTAAATGTATTTTTAATTGCTTGTTATGTCACATTGTTATGCTCAACATTAAGCTAAAATAGATGTGTTTTTTTTATTTTCTATGATGACTCTCCTGTAGAGGATTCAGGCTGTAGATTCTCTCCTGCAGATAATTCAGTTGGAGAGCCCTCTACATCAACCTCTACTTTCAATGGAACATTTTTCATCAAGCGTACATAAAAGAAGAGAGGCCATGGAAATACAAAAAAATAGTGATGCTGAATAAACACCGTCACCATAGCAAACCAAAGGCAGACTTGTCAGCTTCCAGTGTAATGTGCAGTTTGTATGGATGCTCGGCTCTGCAAGTAAAAAGCGCTCAAATCTTAAATGAACATTAAATGTCTTTACACAACAACCTATAAGAACATATAATATGCATGTGGTAAGTTAAGTGGAAAGTCAAATCTGCAATTTTTGAATTGTTTTTTGCATGCAAGATGATCAATGTAAAGCACTTCATGAATTGAATTTCTGCTTATTCACACATTTACACACTCATTCACAAGTTCTAAATTCAAAACACACCATATTAAGCAGAAGGTGACGTTTTGATTTTTGGATAGTTATTTGGTGTCACTATTAGGTTGCACATTTCATTTATGTTCACAGTCATTAGTTGTGGGTATCCCAAATGGTATAGCCCATAATACAGATTGTAATGTATCGTTTTACTTCTGCAGCGGTCTGATCTGCAGCTCAGAGGCTTGAATTAGTAACTCGAAGCTTGAGAAATATGATTCAATATCAGCTAGGGGCTTATAAGTGAATTTTAGTTGGTGCTGTCAGCATACTGAAAGGCATTAGTTATATTATGTCGGCCATCAGTGATATAAATGGGTTTGACAAAACACAGGATTTTTATCGAGGCTGGTACAGTGACTAATCTTTAAATTGCAGTTAATTATTATATAAAACAAATTAGGTTAAAAACAGGTAAACGGTGATAACACATGTTACGTTAATAAGGCATCTCTTAAAAATGAGATAAGAGATAATAACTGTGCAGCACTGTTTGTTTGTCTCTCTGTTAAATACAGAGACAGGTCTTTAATTTAACTTATTAGTGTGTTTTTTTTAAATATCTTGTTTACTTGTTAGTCTATTTGTTTGTTTTATAGTCTTGCACAAAGATTATAAATAAATTAACCTTTACCGTTTAGCCTGACATAAGGACACCTACACATGAACTGGAATTCATACAAAGTTTCTGGAAACAATATTGCATAAAAACAATAATAAAAAATAAAATAATGAGACAGGAATAAAGTTCAATCACAGTCATTTTGCTTTTGACCAATAGGGTTGTTTAGACAAAAAAAAAAAATCTTATTATGACAGACAATCTCATGAGGATCACAGCCAGGAGAACCAGCAGGTTTTACTCTTCAAAAAAAAACTTCATATGGAGCTGTGTCAGTCCTCCCTGTGTCCACATAATCCACAGGAGTCACTCCCTTTAACTCCATTAATCACCGCCCGGTGTGGAGCAGGACGGAGGAAATATTGTCATCCCTCAAACCTGCGTCCATCACAGTGACCAGCGGGGCATGAATGAAGCTCTCACCCCCCCCCCCCCACACACCCCTCCACAGGCTTGCACGTACAGTACAGCCTATACACACCTTGAGTGGCTCATTACATGTGATAGGATACTTAGTCTGTAAACGGTGTGCACTTGAAACAAGGCACAGTCACAACATTTGTCTGCCGCTCGAAATTGGATTACAGGCGCGTATACTTACATGAGCTGTGTCGGAAACTGCGATGCCAGAGACCCGTCCTGCCAGAATAAGAGCAGAAACACCCAGGCTCGCACCCTGCAGGTATCCATTGTTTTAAAAAAAAAAAGAGAGAGAGGGGGAAATTCCCCGCCGCGCTCTCCGCCTCTCCGCCGGTGAATGGGAGCGGTGACTTTAGAGCAGCGTGAGTGGCGGTCTGTCCCCTCCTTCACAGATTAACCAGCCCTGACGCCTCTAATCTGATCAACTGGCCATCCAGAGCTCTAACAGGTACTGAAGCTGGAGATCTCTCTCTCTCTTTCTCCCTCTCTCTCTGCCTCTCTCTCTCTTTCACACACAAACACACTCCCTCCCTCTACTTTTTAATCGAACAAGGAAAACACATATGCTTTTTTTTTAAATCTTGTAATATCAGCATTTCCATCGCCTCTGCAACATTTAAAGCAGTGACAGTGCTTAGTAAAAAATCTAAACATACATATTATACTATGTGAATATTTGAAATAATAAACCTATGTATTTAGATTTTTGTCCAAGGAGGATGCTCACGGTGTACACCACTCCCTATTAGCAGCTACAAATAGTTTTATTTACCTCCCAATAAAGAAACACCTGCTGAAAGGATGGTCTGACCAAACACACACACACACACAGACACACACTAAGGGTCGTGCAGTGAATACAAAAGCCGGTCAAGCTCTTTAAAATGCCCTACAACCTTTCAGTTCCTAGTACCTGGAGGGATGGTAGAATTTACCGGCTTTGATAGCATAATCTTGGCCAGCGCTCGCTATCAGTCATGCTGATGGCTCGAGTGGCAGCAGGGCGGGGGAAGCTGTCCCACATGGGAATCAGGGCTACTGTGACAGAACTATTGATTTCTCATATGTAGGGTAAAATCCGTAAAAGCAAAGTACAGTAAAAGCCCAATGAATCTCTGTGCCATCAATCGTATTTGCTTCATAAGGGTTGAGTTTACAGCTGTGTGATGCATTCTAACATCAACCTAGAATATATGAAATATATATATAAGCTCTTGCACAATTACATCGACTGAAACCACTTTGTGTTATCACTTTAATTTACAGGAGCATCAACACTTTAAACATGAATGAATAACGGAGTGATAACATCAACTTGGATTGTGTGAGTGTTTGCACTGTATGTGTTAGTGTTAGTGTGTGTGTGTGTGTGTGTGTGTGTGTGTGTGTGTGTGTGTGTGTGTGTGTGTGTGTGTGTGTGTGTGTGTGTGTGTGTGTGTGTGTTTAGGCCTGGAGAGGAGGGCAGGGCAGCAAAAACCAGGATGCTTGGGGATTTGGTTATCAATCGTTGCCAGGCAACCACACACCATCTCTCGTGTCCTCTCACCCTCCCCTCCTCCCCTTTCTTTCCCCCCTTTCTATCTCTTTTTGTCTCTCCCATTCCCAACTCTCCCCCCACTCGCTCTGCCGCACTGTTGCTCTCTCCACCCCCGCCCCTCAGTTTCTCCACTCCTCTCATCCCCCCTCACACCTCACCACATCCCCCCTCTCAACATTCTCAGTCTTTCTACACCTTCCCTCGCACCCATCTCCCCCAGCCCGGGGAGCCGATGCACCTGCTGATGGGATGGGGGAAAAGGAATGTGAGAACTGAAGGGGTAGCAAGAAGTGAAGAAACATAATGGTATCATCGCAAAGAGCAGACGTCTCAGCAGACATCCTCTTTCAATACTTTTTTTTGTAATTAATTGGGAACATCTCACACTATGTCCTGGGTAGACAGAGGTGTCAGACTATTTGTCCGGACTGCTACACCTCTCTTCATGAAATAGACAGAATTACATAACCAGAATAGATGATAAAGGCATTTTTCAGACAGACCCAGACAAAAAAAAAACTTGTGTTACCTGGTGTGCACCAAAGTCCTGCATTTATTTTTTACTCCACACAAAGTGAGAATTCCCAGATGAACAAAACTATTGTTGAGCATATCAATTAGCACAAAATGAATATAAGATATATTTTTTGGGGTATCAGCCTTTTGCAAATGCTGAGTTCAGCAGAGAGAATCACCTGTGGAACTAAATATCATCACCGTGATTCCAATGAAAAAAAGCAAATGAAGTTCAGTTTATTTGGTAGATCATACCACCATCTAGTGGCAGTGCATTTGAATCACAACAATCTTTTACTGAAGGTCGATGCTGTCATACATGTATGCAGTATGTACTTGAAAGGCCTTGTTTACTACATTTATTCGTTCTTATGCGTAAAAATCGTTTGAGTTTTGTTGGTATTTTATTATTATTATTAATTATTATTATTTTTATTTTTATTATTTTTATTATTTTTATTATTATTTACTATTATTATTATTTTATAATAATAATAATAATAATAATAATTATTATTATTATTATTATTATTATTATTCTTAATATTATTATTATTATTAATAATAATAATAATAATAATAATATTATTATTATTATTATTAATATTATTATTTACCAAAATGTGATATTGTAATGAGTGCTATCCTGAAAGTCCCTGCATATACAAGCTCACAAGTCAAGTCTCGGACAGTAGCTTGTCTCAGCTTGTTCAGCTCCAGTTTTGGTCGTCATAACAACCTTGAGCCAAACATACTCAAATCTGTAGACACGACCGTGGCCTGCAGGAGAAGCCCCTCTGACACCTAAAAATTCATCAAAAATATTCAACAGCAGTGGGAGGGCTGTTGAAACCTTCAGGTATAACTCAGATCTGCAAGCTCCCAGGAACTTAAGTGGGCGACCAGCAGCGTATACAGTTTTATGTGCAAAGCTCAGGAAGTTCAACCTGCCTCAGGAGCGGCTTATTTTATTGTACACTGCAATTCATCCAGTCTGTTCTCTCAGAATTTGGTTTGAATTAGTCACCAAACAGCACAAAACAGACTACAACAGACAGTCAGATTCTAGAAACAATAATATCCAGAGCAAGCCCGCTTTCCAATCAGATGTATGTATCCATTTGAAACACTAGTGTGTCACTAGTGTGAAGACTTTGGATGAGTTCTGTGCCCTAAACCAACCAGACATCAGAACTTAACAGGACTAACACATAAATCAGTCATATATTGTATTAAAACATATACTAACATTAAGTTGCATTTGTATCCATCTATTTCCACTGACATCTATGTATAAAGCATCATTATTTTTCTTTTTGACGTCTCTTTTAAGACTTCAATCTTGCATCATGTCCAAGTCTGTCACCAGACTAAGGCAACTCTGTTGGTAACTTTTCATTTCACGGTTAATCCTTGTAGTTGTTGTCACTTAATTTTCAACTAGTGCTAACTTGTCAGTGGCTATGTGCGGAGACAGAGGACAGGGTCTTCAGGGAGCACAGGAATAAAACAATAAATGCATTTTTTTGGCGACATCTAGTGGTAATATTAGGAATTTCAACTGTTGAAGATCAATGCAATGCATGTTTGCAGAGCCTTTAATGATTGAAAATGCAATTTGGTTCCATCCTTCCATCCAACCATCCATTATCTATACCGCTATATGCGCGTTTCCCGTTGTGGGGTCACAGGGGGCTGGAGAACCATCCCAGCTGTCATTGGGCACAGATGAGGTACACTCTGGACTGTTCGCAAGTCAACCACAAGGGGAAAATACATCGACAGATCACCAGCCACACTGGCAATGTGGAGCGACCAATTAACCTATAAGGTGAATGTCTTTGGAAGCCCAAGTAACCAAGATTCGAGCTGTCGCTGTGATGCAACAGAGCTAACCACTGCACCATGGTGGAGCCCACAATTTAGTTCTAATTTTCAAATGAAAAAGAAAAAATGAACGTACAAAGTCTTCTGATTTGAAGACAAAAACAAAAATCCAGACTGCAGGTGTAATATAGCTCTTCTTAATATTTATTCTTTAGACATAGGGGGGGAACAGCTGATTCTTTTACAGCACAATTTGCATATTATCTCAACACATCCTGTGTACAACCACAAAACCATGACATTAGATTCTTTGTTTTTACACTGAGTGAAAAACAAGACAAATTGTACAAGCATATTCTCTTTACAGTCAGCATACAGATAAATCTATACATATTCTGTCTCTTTTTAAAACATAATGTGTCGGCAAAATATACAGACAAACCATCAACAGAACATGCAACATCCAAAACATAAAGTCTCAGACATATATTGAAGTTGGATAGTTTTTTTTTTTTTCCCCCCCTTTGTGTTGATTCGGCTGTTTTTTTTTTACAGGAACGTGGTTGCACAGATAGTCATTGGTTGACAGCACATGATAACACAGTCAAATCCCCTTATACAACTATAGACACGCATTGCTGTACAATTTTTAAGTCTAATGTGATTTTTTTTTTCAACACTCACATGCTCAAACTTCAGACAATATAAACATTCAATCTTTGTAGAAAATAAACACTTTATGTACACGTCAAAGGACTTGAGTCACATTCACACCCCCTCTGAACGACAACACATAGATGGTTTCACAATAACAGGCAACAGCTGACCTAAACAAAGTATGGACCTGGAGGGATGTCTGATAAAACACGAGGGGTTAAACAGTCATGACTGAGCATCGAGGGATTGTGATTCTTTATTGTACTTTGTACACCGACTGTTCAACTATGAGCATGATGTTTTTTTTAAGATTTACTTCTGCCTACATTGTGCATTGTGTTTGGGAAACCCCAACATGTCTGCATGTGTTTTCTTTTTAGCAACATTGATACAAAATGCACACCAAAGATTTTTTCTGCCACCATGTACACCGTCATTCGCTTCATTCCAAGTGCAGAGACAAAAAAAACACATAAACTTGCATGTTGTCGACAGTTAAAATGAGACAAGAAAATAAACAATGTCATAATAAAGTGCACAAGCGTAATGTTAATGTTAACAGACGTTAACATCAATTTATATTAGAATCAGTAAAAAACTCAATATATTTAATCTTTTCTTTCAAGGATGTACAAATTAAAGTTCTTTTTTTCTATACGACATATTTAAACATAGACATAACATTTAGTTCAAAAAACAAATGCATTCAAACACATTTATGTTGCATAGAATTAAGAACCAATAGGTCTATAATAATAATAATTTAAAAAAAAATTGGCACAGCAAAGTAACTACTGAAAAACCTGCCACATATCCCCTCCGTATTATTTTCTCTTTTCTCTTCTTATTTTGTTGAAATTGAAGTGACATCATGTTCTAAGTGTGTTTGACGTTTTAAATATTTCATTCTTTAAAAAAAAAAAATTGCATCATCCCTTTGATATGCCTTAACACACTGACAGTTAGCTCTGAGGGTCACTCGATAAGTTATATTCATCACTTTTATGTTGCTCTGGTGGCAAAACATTACAAGACACATACAGGGGTCTTCTGCTGCTCATGCGTACTGAGACACTTGGCCCTATGTGTTCCTCAGTCCCCCGGATAGGACTGAACCCTGGCAGGCCTGAGTGAGCGTTCACAGGCAGTGAGAGAGGCTGGTTCACTGTGTTGAAACAGGAGTCACTGACACAAAACACCACAGTGAGTTTTACAGCACAGTCAGACAAACAGTGGGAACCTTGACATTTTAACTTGTTTTTTTTTTTGTTTGTTTTGTTTTCATCATATTGAAATACATTTTTGGTCAAACTCAGACCAAGGGGGGGCTTCACTAACACAGAGTAAGCAGAGCTGCCATACTGTGAAGTAATGACAGGTGCAGATCTACACATGGTTTTTGACACAACTTGTGAGAAGTCCATTCTGACATTAGAATCACCGCATGGGCTACAGAAAACAAAGTCTACTCTGAGCAACTTACAACAGCCTTGAAAGTGAAATGTACACATGACACAGGTGTGATTAAACTCTTGTCGTCCTCTAGAGTTGGCTTGTAACATTCAATGCATCATGTTTTTATTCAGACTTCAACTTTCATTTAATAGTTATTCTGACCTGCACTTCACAACATGATGCCAATGAGGTCACCGGATCTCGCCCTTTTAACCGAAAAATTATCTGTTTAGTGGTACATCAGCGTGATCAGAGGACCGAGGAGCTGTTTTTTCATGAGCATCCGTTAGCTCACATAGGTCCACATTCACAAAACAGCTATTATGACTGCCTACACCCTCAAGTAGCCTACTGGATTGTCAGTGCGCCACCCACAGCCTCAGTCTAATAGAGATCATGTGTTTATATTTGAATATATATCTATATATATATAGTCTAGTGACAGATGAATAACTCTTATACAGTGTACTGTATTTAGATATATACTGAATCTGATATCTTTGTGTATTATATAAACCTCACACTGTACAATGTGATTCTCTGATATGCTCTGAAACCTGCATGTGAGATATGTACAATCTGAAGTGCTGTACAGTTCTCATCCGTAACTCTGACTTATACAAATACATAATGCCTTTTTTTCTTCTTCTCTTTACACAAAACTTTAAGACTATTATACAGAAACACTTTGCATTCCTTCATCATAAAATATGTCAAGAGCACTGATGTCCACACACGTCACAACCATCATTCAAGCATTACAACGACAACTCTCGTGTGAGAAGAAAAACACAAAATGCCAACAAACAAAAGTTTTTGATTTCTGATCAAGTGAAATTCATCTTTTTTCTATCTTTTATCTCAAATAGATATGTTAGCTCAGTTGCACAGCACCAAAACAAAGTCTCATATGCATCAGGGCATTAACAACTAAGGATAGAAAGGCAACAATGCTCTCAAAAGCAATCCACAGCCGCTATAGACTCTTGACATGTGAGGATGTGGGTGTGTGCTGGCAGTGTTGGACTGATACAGTTGTTATGGTGTTTAGCACGTCATTCCCTCCTCCTTAGAACGCATACCAGGAAAGTAAAGAACAGATAGAGGACTTCAACTAGATCCATTTCATTCCTCTTGTTGTTGCTTTTTCTCTTTTTTTTTTCATTCATCTTTTTGTCAAATCAGATGTCTAGTACATTCTAGATCATTGCGACTTCACCTTCCGTGGCTCGAGCACATCTGCTTTTTTTTCTGGTGGTGGTGCTCAGGGGTTGGTCTGAGTGGAGCTGACAAACAGCTTGTGCCAGCTGACCACTCTCTTCCTCATGTCCACGTTGTCGAGCCAGATGTAGGCTTCCCCTATCAGGGTCTTCTTCACGAACTTTCCCCCGTTTGACACCAAGAAAAGCTGGAAACACATTGAAGAGAGAAACGTATTAAAGGTGCACTGTGGAGTTTTTGGTAGAGGCATGTGAAAGTTGGAGAAATGTACAGATTATGTGGTATATGTTCATAACTCTAAACACAAACTGTCCTCAGAGGAGAATTTGGTCTCTGGAAAACTGTTTGAAGATAAAATGCTACGCGAGAAGTTATGGTGGGGGGCCTGCAAGAGTGAAACCGTTACTCTCCTGGTAGCAAAGTTTGTGTATTTAGTTCAGAAAATATATCATAGAATTGTTTCACTTCTCCAACTTAAAAATTTCACTACCAAATCTACATAGTGCGGCCCCCGGTGGCCAGTGGCGGCAGCAGCCAAGACACAAGACCGGCCTGTCAGCAGCAGCCGTCTCGCCGCTATATTTATATTTTTTCGCCATTATCAGCTTTCTCCATAGAGTCTGTTAGCATAGCTTCCAAGCAATATGGTGGATGTTAAGTTTTGATTATGGGAGTGAGTTCCCACCCACTGATCTGTGATTGGTCTGTAGCTCCAGTGGTCAAAAATATGAGGAACTAGTGTTGTAGTTTCACCCCGCTAACCGCAACAGCTTCCAGTGACGTAAAATGACGATTTTTGCATCACTGGAAGCTCCTTTACAGACTCAGAAATACAAAGATTTCCCATCTCAGGGGAAAATGAGGACGGGATGCACGACCATTCAAAAATACTACCAGGTTTCTAATGATACAAAGCTAAATGCAAATGGGTGAAGTAGCCCTTTAATCTGTTGTCCTGTTGTTGTAACTGTTTAGATTTGTTATAGGATTATCAAGCAATGTGCAAAAAAAGTATTGAATGTTAAAAATGTTGTCGCAGTTTTGTGAGACTTAACGTGTTTAACAGACAGACAGATCCATATCTGACGGCAACGTTTAGGTGCCTGCCATACCTGAATGGAGTGTCCAGTTGGGTTGAGGGGGAACCTGAAGGTCTCGTTGAAAGAAGGCTCTCTGTCATGTCGACAAACTCTGGTCTTCTTCTTGATGATCCTCTTTTGAGTGGCGACATTCACCACATACAACTTTACGTACAGGTCTGAGGGCAAAACAAAAAAGAAGGAACATGGGTTAGAAAACCTGCAAAATATTGTTGTTAATACACACTAAAGTGATATTTAATTAACTTTAGTTAATGATCAATGAACTAACTGATTTACCATCAGTGAAATGATCATGAATAATGTTATTGTTGTAATATATTGTAATAGACAATACTGATCACATTAGTAAGCTTTTATTAACAGTTTATTGTGGCACACCTTACAACACTTATTATACTGTATTGAGTATTTGTTAA
Source organism: Labrus bergylta (assembly GCF_963930695.1). Taxonomy (NCBI): domain Eukaryota; kingdom Metazoa; phylum Chordata; class Actinopteri; order Labriformes; family Labridae; genus Labrus; species Labrus bergylta. The sequence goes on along the minus strand of NC_089201.1, from coordinate 29,096,210 downwards.
TGATAACAAAATGATTTAAAAGCTCAAAGAAATTAAAGTAAAAAAACATTAAAGCATGTACAATTATTTAAATAGCTAGATAATACTTTGTTAATGGTTAATGATTAGTTTGTAAACCATTTATAAACATTATTTGGGAGGTTATTATCAAGTTACAACAGCTGTTTATAATTTTTTGTAAATGATTAATACAGACAGTTCAGAGCATATATTACTGTGTTTTGATTTCTATTATGAAGTTAAAACTGAGGTTTTATAATACTTTTTTTAATACATTATAACTGTTAAATACATTTTAGTGGCCAATAATGGCATTTTTTTCTTTAAGCTTTCAAATCATTTGGTTATCATTAACAATATGATATTAATACATTTTAATAAGAGTTATAAGGTGTCAACAATTACACTGTTTCTATGTAGTATACTAATGTAATCAGATTGTGATTGTTATTGTCTGTAATCGACTAAGTTACAAAATATGATTATTTGATTTGACACAAACTAATGACAAAATAACAGAAATTATAGCATTGCTAATGTTTATTTGGCATTATTAATGACCATTTAATTGATTCAACAGTTAAATACCTAGGAACTAAAATTAATTAACTATCAATTTACTCTTTCTTAATAATGGATATTATAAAGAGTTACCAAACAAAATTTAAAAAAGACGTGAAAGGGCTAGTAGCACATCTTGTCTTTTTCACTGAGAACTTCTGAATCAGACCTTGTACCTCGCCCAGGTACTGCTCTCACAGGGAAGTCTGCTCAAAGAGCAGTGAGCATCTAGTTGACGAGCATTAGCAGTGACATTGATGTAGCCATACAGCATCTTGTTGAAGCCTCAGTCTGACTCAGATGAGACTGTAGTTGTAACGTGCAGAAGTCTGAAAGCACTAAGTTGAGATAGCATGTTCAATTTTGTTTGTTAGCATTAGCTTGTTGGCTCAAAATTGGTTGTGATCGACAGTGTTAGTGATGGTAATACAGCCTAAAATAATAAAGCTGATTCTCCTGTTTGGTAGTAGTGTTGTAGTCAAGACCACACTAACAGAGACCAGGATATACCCAAGACCAGAATGCTCAGAGACTGAGACAAGACCAAGACACTTAGGGATAGAGACAGAGTCAATACAAAGACCACAAATATCAATGAAAAATCTTCAACTTGAGTGCAGTAGCCATGTCACTCACTTAGAGCGTAAATGGTCTGAGGACCGTTCTTGAGACCAAGACCAAGACCGACTTCATGTACCACAACACTATTTGGTAGTAGTTTTGGCAGATACACAATGAAACTACAGGATCTAGCATATGTCCACAACTGCACACTCAATATTTTTTTTCATAAAAACTTCACTGTGCTAATGTGAAGTATGTTCTCATTGGCTCAATGCTAAGTGGTTTAAGTTTATATGCTTTATTATTGCTTACTAAACAGTTGGCCTTGGCATACTTTCCTCCCATTTAGTTACAAAGTAACTAAACCACAAGACAACCTTTTTTCACAGCTGTAAACCTCTGTATATGAGTGTTAAGAAATGTTGTTGATCAATTCAGGTCCAAATCTGAGCACAAAGAATTGAAATTCAACATATTGCGTTAGAAATTTGCAGTGACTGCCCTCTACAGGTTGAAACCCGGCTACTGCAACTACATTTTATATTGGCTGATCTGGTGCATGCTGACATATGTGGTACAGTCTTTCATTCAAATAATTCTCACAAACCTTACATAAATACAGTATATAGTATCAGACATTTTAAGGGCAATAGACTTTAAAAAAAACATTTTTTTTGGGTGGAGATGATCTTTACATTTAATAAAACACACGTTATGGTAAAGTCTCACTCATGTATCTGCCCACATACACAGTACTTCCGTACCTGGTAGATGGTCTGGACTCTTGAACTTGTAAGTGATGTTCCTGCATTGAAGGACCTCCAAAACCAATTGGTCTCCTTCTGTCTTCACCTCCTTCTTGAGAGCGACCTTGATCTCCCCCATTACTTGTGTTTTACCACCTAAAAAAAACAAAAAAACATGAAAGAGTATGTGTGATCAGTTTTTTAAAATAAGTTGATGATTTCTGTTTAATTTCTTTATTTTGCTAGCCTTTAGTGAACCCTCCATTAAAACCTACAGGCAGATATAGTTGCAGAGAAAAGGCATGCTCTCCTTGTGTCAATCAAGATAATATGAATAATTTAGCAGACCTAAATTGGGCAGGGATGAAACCAGGTCAGGACATTTTCATGTCTCTGTCAATTTCAATTCGCAGGGCTTTATTAGCATGGGAAACACATGTTTAAATAGCTACAGCTCAATAGAAATAAAACAGAAAATTGAAGCATAACAAAATGATTAAACAATAAAGTAACAGAGATGTGCAGGATTGCAGTACAATAAAGTGTATAAACATGAAATCAATTTGTGTTTAACTCATAAATACAAGTTGAAATCTAATTCAAAATACAGATTACTACTAAAATGTAAAGAGATTTTTTTACTAAGAAGTATATTTACAGCTCTATGGTCTGTATGTATGTACAGTTGTGTACAGAGATAAGTAGTGCAGATGTTGCAGTGATACACAGATAGGTATACTATATTGTTGACGGTGGTTATGAGCTGTTGATGTTCCTCACCCTGCAGGTACACACGTTTTTTTGGTTGTGGTCCATTAAGTTAAATCCACAAGTTGTGTTTGTGATGAGTGGGAAATAGGTGTCTCTGATGTCCTACAGTGGACAGGTAGTTCAAAAGTGCAGCTTTGTTTCTAGCTCTTGTTGGGTGCAGAGTCTGTCCTCTTTGGGAAGCCAAAGTCTAACTGTGGCGTCCTCTCTCATGAGGCTGTGCTCACTGAGTCTGAACACCGTCCTCAGTTTTGGGTCATTCAAAGTGCTCAAGAATTCCACCACTGTGTGTACTCTCTATTTAGGGCCAGATAACGTTCTGAATTTCCTCTGTGTTTTGGGTTTCTTTCCACTGTGTTAAGTACATTTTTTTTTTGTTATGTTTAATAATTTGGTTTATCTGATTGGGTTTCCGTCTGAGGCGCTCTGCTAGTGAATGGAGTCCCAGAAACAGCTGTCTGAGGGGGTAGCTCTCTGTATAGTCTCTCTGGAGGTGAGTGCTTTGTTATGGAGTGTGTCAAATTTAAGAACTCTCTTTTGAAACTAAAGGACATCATCCCTTTTCTGGTCTACATGCATTATCTGGTGTTTTCAATAGATAGATAGATAGATAGATAGATAGATAGACCTCCTGACCCCCATTTGTGAAACACCTAGCAGCCTACAGCCTGAGATGACCTTGGGCCTTTTGTTACAAACTGAAACTAGAGATGGATGACACCTCAGCAACATGAAACGTAGATATAGTTATGACACAGGTAGGATAGTGTGACAACCACTTCTCTCCCAAGTTCCGACATCCTGAGTGAATTCTTTAGGCTTGGGTATTATTGGTTATAGTTGACACTATTTCCTGAAGAAAACATTTTATTGCACAGTTGTACAGAGTCAGTACCATAACACAGTTTATAGGTGATTTAATGAATGGCTGGGTTAATAAAAGTGTTGGAGATCCGGATAGCCTAGTGTAATGTTGCGTTCCTCATGTATGGAGGCTGTAGTCCTCATTGCAGCGGCCGTGGGTTCGAATTGGAACACGGCCCTTTGCTGCATGTCACCCCTTACTCTCTACTGCCATCATTTCACGTCTCTCTTCAGCTGTCCTATATATTAAAGGCAAAAAGGCTCCAAAAGAACTACAAAAAAAACAAGCAAGCAAACAAGTGCTGTTACAAGAAGTAGCCAGCAGATGGCGACCTCTACCACGTTAAAATAAATAATGAGACTGTTTTTTTTCTTAAGACGTCTTTACATTGAACAGAGGATGTTTCTGGAACTTGCCTTCATTTTCCGTGGGCCCTAGTTGGTTTTTATCTGTGCCGTTAGGAATATTCTTCCCACTGTGAGAGAAAAAAAAACACATCAGGGATAAATTACAAAGAAATACTAGACAGCCAAAAGCACTACTGTTTGCATAGCATGCTGATTAAAAAATGAGCCCCATATGATCTTACATGCGTGGCACTTGGAAAATGGCACTGTCCACTCCGGTGCCCTCCCCGTCGTCCCCCTCCAGGCCTCCATAGACGTCTCCCACAAGACTCGGGGCTGACAGCACCACCGACCCTGAGACATCGGCCAATCTGTGTCCTGGTCCTGAGGGTAGCAAGAGTGAGGTAATGGTGAAGAAATACTTTCCTGTCTATCTTTCACTTTAACTTTTCTGTCGTTCTTTCTATCGACAAACTCAAAGGTCTGACTCGTGTTTTCACCACGCATGCATGCACGTCGACAGAAAACCCTTCACACCCCCAGCTATCAGTCACTGACAGTGATGCTGTCTTGTCACACATAACTTTGACTGAGCATCACATAACAGCATATCAGGGGAGGAACCAATCAATGGATTTGACAGCTTGTCCTTCAAGCAGTGCAGTGTATAACCGTTTTAACGGACAAACACCACACTTATTTTCCATCATTGCAAAAAAATGAAGGTCACTTGGATTCATTTACCCATTCATTTAAAGGCTTAAGATGCGATTTTTCACACTTAAATGGAATAGAAAGCAAGTATATCCTCTGAAAATAACTCTGTGAGTCATGACTGTCTACAATGGGTGTAACACCCGAGTCCCACTGTCTGTGATGTTTTCAGAGTTTTCAGAGTCCTATCTTCACTTTGTTTACATCGTCAGGACGGCCGGCTGACTCCTCCCCTCGTGTATAAAAGTTGTTTAATTGAGGGACTAGAGAAAAGAAGAATAACATACTGTACTCACTGCTTAACTGTGTTTCTAGATCACGCTCATTTCAGGTAAATTTACATGCAGTGTGAAGATACCAGCATAATAAAGATCGCTAGCATTAGCATGCTAACACAACAATGCAGCGCGAGTTGTTTTGGTTTCATGCTGGTGCTCAAGGGCGACATCTGCTGGATCAAAAAATCGCATATTAAGCCTTTAAAGTGAGACAACAGTGTATATTTCCTCAGACTTAATTATTTATTTGGGGTCCCCTTGCTGCTGTTGAGTCATGCTCCAGCCTATATTATGGAAAAGAATGATTAGTTCAGGGAATATGTAAGGTGTTTCTGTCTAGACAGAAGGGTGGGTACATTCTGCTCCTTCACAGTGCCCACTCCCTCACAGTAAAACAGAGACCGATAGAATAGTTAAATGATGTGTGAAAAACAACATCACTTGATGAAATAGCTTGGAAATCTGTTTCTATAGCCATGAAAACATATTTATTAGAGCTGTACCAATTGGGAAACTCAGGGCCGATACTGATGTTGGAAATAATACTTTAGCCGATTGCTGATTCTGATGTTTGTTTCATGACTTCTTCTGGTGTCAGACCACCACAATGCCAACATTTTCTCTCATGTTTGATAATGAAAACAAGTCAAGTCTGTTCATCAGGGGACTTCATCTGCCTGATAAAAAACCTCTTCTCTGAACCAGTTTTAAGATGAACTAGACATCAGCATTAAATGGATTTGGCACAACAAATAAACATCGGCTATTGACATTGGCTACATAATTTGCCTTTATGTTACCGTTACCGATGTTAAACCAATGCATCGGTGCATCCCTAATATTATGTCAATAGCAGGCAACATAAAAACATGCACACTCTCAGACAGAAACAATCCTAAATGCATACAAATCTTTACATGATATTTAAGTTATTTACCTCAATAGTTTAACATTTGGTTTAATGGCAGACTTTATTTTATTTCTGTTTTTTTGTTGATATTTTTTTATTGCATAATTGTTTATGAATAAGTATTACAAGTATTTATTTTTCCTATGTTGCCTCACCTTCCCTCGAAAACTTGTTCCCCTCATGGTCAGCTGACCGCTTTACTCTCATTGGCCGGGGGAATGCAGAGTGAGCCTCCTGTTGACTTTGACACCTCTCAGGTGCGTCTGTGTTTTTGATTTAGGCCGAGGGGGTTTAGGAGAGGATTGGAAGGGGGAGGGGGGAGGGGCCTGTGTGCCGGACCTGTGTGAGTCTCTGTGTGTTTCTTGTAACTTATGTTAGGGTTCATTCATATGGCACAGACATGCACACACACAGAGGCTGCAGCATCACAAAGCCCTCAGTGGCCAAGGGAACAGTAGCCAGGGAAGCGGCAACTGCATGCTTAAATAGCTCTGACTCAGGACAGACTTAGCTTAGAAGGGGATGACAATTATTATTATTTTTCATTATGAGGACATCACACTACACTATACATAAACAGAAATCGATATTGTTCATATCATGTTAATTTGGTTGAAGACGTGTGAAGGATTGCCATCCCAGTTTGGTTTCTATTCAGGGGTCAGAGGTCTCCACACTGGGGTTCGGTAGAAACCATATATGCTTGGGATCGGCGCATGCACATTTTAAGTAGAGACACAGGAATCTGGGTGGTGCTTTTATTTTTGGAATAATAATAAAATACACATTTATTTATTAGTTAGTCAAAAGACAGTTAAAGGCTTTATATGCGATTTTTTCATCCAGCAGATGTCGCCCTTGAGCACCAGCATGAAACCAAAACAACTCGCGCCGCATTGTTGTGTTAGCATGCTAATGCTAACGATCTTTATTATGCTGGTATCTTCACACTGCATGTAAATTTACCTGAAATGAGCGTGATCTAGAAACACAGTTAAGCAGTGAGTACAGTATGTTATTCTTCTTTTCTCTAGTCCCTCAATTAAACAACTTTTATACTCGAGGGGAGGAGTCAGCCGGCTGTCCGGGCGATGTAAACAAAGTGAAGATAGGACTCTGAAAACTCTGAAAACATCACAGACAGTGGGACTCGGGTGTTACACCCGTTGTAGACAGTCATGACTCACAGAGTTATTTTCAGAGGAGATACTTGATTTATATTATATTAAAGTGTGAAAAATCACATAGAAAGCCTTTAAATTCTCTTCTGTGTTAATATGGCATTTTTAGACTTCATGTAGTGCTTAAAATATGTTACAGAATATTTAGTGCACCAAATGTGTCGGATTATTTGAATTTAAAACCTAATTAAAGAAGACTTTTAATTCAATTTAAGGTTATTGTATATGTCAGATATTTGACTTTTCTTCTGACTTTGATTCTGTTCAGTCACCGTGTTAGTAAGATTGATCTATCTCAGTTGCAACAGGAATAACATTAAGATAATAGATCAAAGGATAAGTTATGTGGACAGAGGAAGCAAAGGTAAAATGTTAAGGAGGTAAATAACATGGCGGACGATGGTTTTTATCAAACAATATCGACAAAGCTTGCATGCGCTGGAAAAACAGGAGGCATGTCACAGGAAGTGTATTAAAGGCAGGGGCGGGATTTACTTGGTTGCAGGCGGGATTGTTGCACGGCAGCCTCAGCGGCAGCGATGGCTATCCCAGCGTCCTCGAGGTGGGCCTGAGTGACGCTGCTCTTGCTTTGGCTTCGGGAGGGACCGTGGGAGCGCAGTTGGCCGTCGGAGGAAGACTTGGAGCTGCCCGGGCTGCTGTGAGACTTTTCTAAAGGCAGCATCTGCATATCTGCAGGGAGACGAAATGAAGGGTTGTAACCGCTAATATGACGAGAGAGAGACGAGCTGAAGATGAAAATTATTCAAACTGTGAGAAGTATTTGATTTTTTCTGCTCCAAAGGGGTCCTAATTATTACCTTGTAGCTGTTGACAAGCAAATGAAGGGTAATTACAGCTGTCAAGATACGATTATTGTTGTTTCTATGGCAACCGTCTCTTTCTCTGTGTCACAACTCAGTGACCACATTTTAAATCACAGTTTTTTTGACACAAACAGAAACTTGCTGAGAATAATAATTTCTGTTTCATGATCCAGAACCATGCAACTGCTTCACACAAATGTTAGCATTAAGTAGATGAGGTGCTTTAGGTTACGATCACTTTACCTTTGGCTGGATCAGGAAAGATTCCGTGGCTTCTACTCTTGATCACAGAGTTTTTAGGTGAATCGTGACTCCCATCTCCAAGTCCTGATCCTTGACTCTGTCCTGTGCCATAGCCATGTCCCATCCCAGGCCCCGATAAGTGGCCCTGGCCTTGGCCATATCCCTGACCTTGACCAGATCCAGAGCCCGGTGGGCCTTGTGCAGCATGGTGTGCTCTGCTGTGCTCAATGCTCTCACTCTGCTCCATCAGAGGCAACCAGCGGGGCGTGTTGTCTAGCTGGTTGGTGTTCGATAAGTCAATCAACACCTAGGATCCAATTAACATGTACAGCAGCATTGAAAGAAGGAAAATCATAACTTTGAAAGCAAGCCCAACACAAATGTTCTACTTAATTTAGATAGATAGCTGAACACAATGCAGGCTTAAGGCATAAAGTAATGTTTGTTTTCAGAGCTTTTGGGAGGACAAAGTTAAAGCTGAGTGTATAAGGCTTTTTTCCTTTCTATAAAAAAAAGCTGGTCATTCCAAAAATATAAAGGAGTAAGAAAACGTTCGCATGAGGTAGAATACAAAACGACTTTGACATTTCCAGACGTGGGCATTCAAGATTCCGAAAAGCACTCACTTCTCCGAGGAAGTCGTTGGAGGAGGATCTGTCATAGTCCCACACTGTGACCTCCAGCGTCTTTTTCTTTAACTGCATAGAGAGCGTGGAAAAGAGGAGAGAGAGAGAGAGAGGGCAAAGATTATGATGACAGATCTTGTATGTGTGTTTTGTAATGTGTTAGCTAGAGATGTGTGCGTGTTTGTGTGCAGGTGGGCGGAGGAAGCGTGACAGAACGATGCAGTGCATGAATGAATGCACACCCACAGCAGGAGGGTAATTCACTGTAAATGCTGAGAGAGTTGCATTAAATGTCTTTTCCTTTATGTGTTCATACATGTGTTCAAATACCTGTGAATTTGTACATGTGTGTGTGTGTGTGTGTGTGTGTGTGTGTGTGTGTGTGTGTGGGAGAAGATGGAAACATATCTCAGGGAGGGAATTTTTTTTAAAGGGTTGCCCCGGTGATGAGACGTGATTAATCAGCAGAGCCGATGAATCCCCCTGTCTCCATAGAGGGCTTCTAATGCCTGACCACCCAAAGCTTCCATATCTGCACTCAGCCCTCGCAGCGGTAATTACTGTCTGGGGTGGCGTATCTGTCACTAGCAACACATACTTCTTGGGAACTCAGACCCCCAAGAATAAAAAAAAAAACACATGTCCAGACACACAGCAGCACAATGGCAGACTGGCAGGCACAAGTTTCAAACGCTCTTTTTTGAGGTTCAAATAAAACAAATTCAGGCTGTCTGTGTTGAGCAGAAATGATGGTTTGTTAAAATTGAAGTCTTGGGAGTGCTGATAAGAGGCTGCGCAGGGTTACTAAAAGCAGCCTCAGGGATAAGGCATGAGGACAGAATCCTAACAAGAGTATATAAGATGTCCACTTCACCCACAAATGGCTCACAGCACAAGCAGTAATTGAAGACAGAGTGAAAGTGTGTGTGTGTGTGTGTGTGTGTGTGTGTGTGTATGTGTGTGTGCACCTGCATGAGATATGTGTGGTGTCGCCCTGCACAGTACTATATACCTGCTCCAGATGGATGTTCTTGTAGATGACGGTCTGGTTCCACTCGGGGTTCAAAGTCCTCTGTGCATACTTGGTCCTTCTCTTGTTATCAGCGCTGATAAGTTATGAAATTCAAAAATGATTTATCAGTAAGAAAGTAACATTTCTCTTCAGTGCTTGACTCCATTGGCAAACATTCACCAAACAAGTCATACTCCACAAATGTAGACTGAGTAGATGCTTTTTTATAATAGGCAACCTCCTGTTTTTGGAGACACCAGACACAAATTTGAATGTAGATGTTTACTTAAACTGAAAATATGTATTTTTTTTTTTTTTTTTTTTTTACAAAATAACAAATCTGTTCAGAGGTAAAAATCAGAGGAGAGTCAAAATTGAGAGGCATGGAGAGAAAAAGGCAATGACAGGACTGTTTTTAACACCATGAACTACAGCAGATAATTGGACAAACAAACAAAGGCCACAACAGAAGGATGGAGCAACTGCTTTGGAGGAGACGTCATTTACAGAAAGGAAAAAAAAAGAATAACACTAACAAAAAAAAAAAAAAAGCAAAGATCAGCACCACACTACCTTGCATTCTGGACAACCATGACTTGGCTGAGGGAGTCCAGAAGAGGAAGAGGAGGGCAGATATCACAAACAAGAAAAGCAAAAACACAAAAAAACAGTCAGAGAAGCCCAGAAGAGCTCAAAAGTAAAGGCAGTAAAGGATAGAGAGCTGAGGCAATCCGTATTCTTCCCTTTGGTGTATTGCTGTTTTTTGTGTGATGCAAGACCCCCCCAAAAAAATCCTCGCTTACGGTTGAATGACTAATTCAGAAATGTTGTTGTATAGCACTATAGCTGTGCACTGTGCTGCTAACGTCAAATAAATTCATTTCAAAATGCTCATGTTACAGCAGGAAGCAAAAGTGCTTTCCTACCGAGCCTTCGCTTCTAACCTTTATAGCTTGTAAGGTAGAGAAGCTTTATAATCTCATAAACAGGTCTGACGGGGTTATTATCTAAGAGCAGATACTACGCAGAGAAGATAAAAGGCCGTATCGATCCTTTCTCCTGCTATTCACGGGCTCCTGGGACTATGGGGGAGCAAACAGGATATGAGGAGGAAGCTGCGGACATACGTAGATCTAGGGGACGACTTTAAAAATACTACGAGGGAAACGCGTGAAAATTCATCATTGCGTAGGGTTTTTACCAATGCCGTTGGGAAAACAATTTGGTAATTTTGCAGTGTACCAAAGTATCCTGTCATGGCTCCGTTTTAAATATAAAACACCCAACCACTGACTCAGCAATTTTAACCAATTTGAATCCAATTCCACTACGAATGAGTGCCTCATATCATCCTGTCCAGTCTCATTCTCTCATACAAACTCCAGTAGTTAGTCAGTTCCATACAGCACAGCACACTCGGTACAAAGTCAGAAAGAAATAGGGGGGAGGGGGACAGAGACAGAGACAGAGACAGACACAAAAACAGGAAAGGCAGACACAAAGACCAGACATTCATTAGAACTTAAAACACTCTCAGGACTCACCCTCTCCCAGGTAAGAGGTAGACCTTTACAAAGGGGTCAGAGTAGCCGTCGTTGTCTCTCGAGGCCAGGTTTCTAGCCTGCAGGACGTGGACGATCAGGTTTCCGAGGTTCCTGTCGTAGTTGATCTGGAGCTGAAAGAAAAAAAAAAGTGAAAGCTGTGAGTGAAAGACTGACAAACGAATGAATGATCAAGTAGTTTTTTTTAAGTGCTTAGCCTACCTGAATCTCCCCAGTGATTGGGTGTTGTGTCCTAATCGGATCAGTTGGCTGCGAAACAATTGCAGAAAAAGTTCTTACAATGACAGCTTCATGATTGGATCGTAGAGACAGAAACAAAACTCGGGTCAAAAAAATAAAACGTTATGCCGGTCGCTGTCAGCAGTTACCAAGTGATTACGTTACAGTGATTGGTTCTCTGACATAACTTCTCAAAATAAACAGCATATTGTCAGCTCACTGAGGAATAGTATTTGTAGGGATGAGGAGATGAAGAGTAAAGATGTCTGATTGGATCTATAAGCCTCAGGAGAGACTTGACCATCTGAGCCATGCTATCGACTGGAAAAGTCCTCCAGTGAAGTTTGAGAAGCTGGATCAATCATTTGAGCTACTTCCAGGAATACGTATTGTCCACTTCGGTTTAGGTGCTGTCTGCCAAACAAACACATTAGTTTTGTCCTTTTTTTATGCTAGGTATTTATCACCAGATTTGATGCATGATGCATAATTCATTTTCTTTAACAATCAATGATTTATTTATAATTTCACTCGTGAATCTCTTGTGTATTTTTGTCATCATTTCAGGTGTAATGGACACCAAGGGTCATGCGCAGTACCGCGCTAATTTCTTGTTCTTCTATAATTGGCCTGTCCCCCCTGATTGAACACCGGAACACACCATTTGACCTTCATATACAACCTGCCCTTTGTACTGTTCTATGATGCAACACTAATGGAGAAGCATGATGGATCACACAGAGTTCCACAGGCCGTGGCTTCAGAGATAGATCCATACTTTAATGTGTTGAGAGCAGATGTTCTATTTTACAAAATGTAAAGCTGGTGCAACATGTACTAGTTGTATATCCCAACACTGTGACACCCAAAGTGTGTTTCTGAGGCGTGGTAGCAGAAACTATGCTAGAATAGTCAAATTCGCTACCTTTTGCCGTTGTTTCTTGTTTATGGCCGGGGATGCAGGCTGGCCAGGGCTCGGTACACCGCTTGAGGCTGCAGATCCAGTACCTGAGTGGAGGAGGGCAGAGCGCTCCAGCGCAGATAGGACACCCAAACCTCCAGACCCAACACCGGGACCCTGCTGCTGGGACACCTTCTGCAGCTCTGCAGCTAACTGCTTAGGATCGACTCCTGGTGAACGCTGCCCACCTACTGAGACAAATAGGTATAGTGATGCAGATTGCATTCATGTGAAATAAGTACACAGATACATGCATGCATGCAGACATATCAACAAAATCCTTGTACATACCAGCCTTAAGCTGGACATGGTGCTCCAGGGCTTGTGGGTGCTCAGGGTCAGACAGCATGTTAAGGTCACTGTTTGGATCCATACAGGAAATGTATGATTGGACTATCAACCAGTGTAACTAAGCAGTAATCATTCATAGTGGTATTTGACGGATGAAGGGGTGTGAAATGAAGAGAGGGGAAGGGAGGGAGGAGACAGGCTGTACATGGGTGCAATGTTACCATATTGCGACTAAAGATGTCGGAGTTTCAGTGGGACAGAGGGGTAAATGGTGACAGATGCAAACTCACAGTCTCACACAGAGCTCCGCCTCTGCACATGGCTGGCCCACGATGCTCTGCACTTCTTCATAAGTCTTTCCTGTCAGAGTGATTCCGTTCCACTCTAACACCTGCATTCCTGTGGTGTGATAAAAAGGTAAGCGGCAGGTTCAAAAGAAGGGTGTTATCAATTCCCAGACAATCTGCTATACTGTACAGCCTGAGGCCAGGCATTTCACTTCGTCTCAACATAAGAAACAAAAAATCCATCTGCCTACGCGCTCAGAGAGCAGATGTGATATTTCAATTTGCAGTACACCCAGTGGGAAAGTGAAAACATTTAATTTTCAATTAGGTTTTTTTTGTTGACTTTGTCATCTCCTCATGCGAGCATTTAGAGCAGCAACATGACAACTAGAGTAAGCTTGTTTTCACACAAATAATTAAAAACAAAGGATGGCACCACAGAGGTAGAGGTGAGACAATGCCTCCAAAAAAATGTTATATGAAAACCTTTATGTTAAAGGCTTTATATGCGATTTTTTGATCCAGCAGATGTCGCCCTTGAGCACCAGCATGAAACCAAAACAACTGGCGCTGCATTGTTGTGTTAGCATGCTAATGCTAGTGATCTTTGTTATGCTGGTATCTTCACACTGCATGTAAATTTACCTGAAATGAGCGTGATCTAGAAACACAGTTAAGCAGTGAGTACAGTATGTTATTCTTCTTTTCTCTAGTCCCTCAATTAAACAACTTTTATACACGAGGGGAGGAGTCAGCCGGCCGTCTGGGCGATGTAAACAAAGTGAAGATAGGACTCTGAAAACTCTGAAAACATCACAGACAGTGGGACTCGGGTGTTACACCCATTGTAGACAGTCATGACTCACAGAGTTATTTTCAGAGGATATACTTGATTTCTATTCCATTTAAGTGTGAAAAATCACATATTAAGCCTTTAAATTCTCTTCTGTGTTAATATGGCATGTTTAAACTTTATGTAGTACTTAAAATATGTTATAGAATATTTAGTGCACCAAATGCGCCGGATTATTTGAATTTAAAACCTAATTAAAGAAGACTTTTAATTCACTATATACTATACTACTATACTATAATATACTTGATTTCTATTACATTTAAGTGTGAAAAATCACATATTAAGCCTTTAATGTTTCAGTGAAAAATATATTAAACACAGACACACAGCAAACTTGTGCCTTCAAAGGCCAGAGCTGTGTGAGGCCTCACTTACAGGACTGAAACCTGGTCTTCTATAAACCAGCTATAAGGACATATAAAGGCTAGTTCCTCGGTATGCTTCTGCAAGAGCCAAGTGCTGCTCTCTATATAACTCACTGCATCCTCCCCCACTTCATTTCTTCATGCACCTAAAGGCATGTTCCGCTGCCATTGTCCTTTAGTGGAGCATATACGACGCATGACATTTGCGTAATTATTACTTTATTACTCAGCATACAATATAAGTAAACACATGCCTGACCACCCCTGTTATTTAATACAGCGCTTATTTGCTTGTAAAGAAAATAAAATGGAATACATCCGTCCAAGAGCAAATACATAAGCTCATCTGCCCTTCACCCCGTCCCTTGTGCAATAGTTAAGCCATTGCAGCCCATTTGGTGGGTTTCCCATTAAAGAAAGAAGCAAATAAGCCCTAAAAATATCAAACTGCGTGAATTTCCATGAATACTGTGCCTCTTGAAATAATGAACATTAGGAGATTAATCATGTGAGAACTTTAATAAACTAAAATGTAATTTAAGTAGGTTTATTTCTTCACAGTAATGAGACTAATTATTGTGTATGTGTTTGTCTGTGCCTGGTGCTGTGTTTTTGTGTGTCTATAGCAATGCTAAATATAACCTAATGACTAACACAGCCCAGCGCTGGGCAGGGTGAGATGACAGGATTTTTTTTATTTTTTTCTGGGTTGGATGTGATGTGCTGAGAAGAGACATGACAGACAATAACAGCAGAAGGCTATACAGCAGCAGCTCTCTTTCTCCATCTGGAATTCAGTGATTCATGCAGGGATTTTCTTTTGTGAATGGTATTAACTTAAAGGTTAATAATGATTTAAAAAAAAAAAAATCAGTTCAAAGCATTCATTTCTCAGGCACTAGAAATGGTGTATCATGTACTGTCTGTACCAGACCAAGCAAAGTCAAATCAAAGCATCTCTTTTACCTTGATTTGAAAAGCTCATGTTTTGAAGCTTTTTCCTTACAACTCCCAACATAGGAACTTAATGAGCAACTAAAAACTTACATTAATACATATAAATAGCACCTCCTTTTTTTCATTCTTCTCTTACCCTCTACAACTTTTCCTGTTTGTTCTGCTGCTCCACCGGGGATGACCTTGGCGATGTAGGCTCCGATCTCTCCTCTACTGCCCGGAATCAGCTTCCCACCTACCACTCGGATCCCAAGTCCATTCCCTGAGAGAAATTAAACATGCAGATAACTACAACAAAACTGCAATAAAACATGTTTTTGCACTTGATTTTTGTGAAATACCAATGTAAAGCATTATACCAGACACACTGGTGTCCTTCAGGTCTCTCTTAAGCTTGAAGCGAGTGTGAGGGAAGGCATAGGGGACCAGTTTCATCTGAGAGAGATTTTAAAGAACAGCATGAGGGAAATGGGTTTTCCTTACAGCAATAAAATCACATTCACAAAGTCAAAAATGTATGTAAGGAAAGACTGAATGCTGTTAGCCTGACCCTCACCTGTCTCCTGTCTGACATGCTCCCGCTCTGCGGATGTCCTTCTCTTGGCTTATCAAACCAATCGGTGTCCTCGTTCCTTAGATGGTAGGCTGAGCAGGGGAGAGGAAGTGGTTAAAAGCTGCGTACACAAAAAAAAAACACACTCACGACGGTAGCTTCCAGCTTCCAAGCAAAGAACTGTGTTTCACATTGTGGCAATGACAACTTGGGGAAGGACAAGCTTCTGATAATGCATCACAACACTTGTATCATCTCAGTTTTACTCGAATGCAGTACAGATCTCTGATCAGACTGGATAGGTGAAAGCAAAGAAGTATGAACATTGTTCAACACTATCCATTCAGTCTGTCCGATCAAATGATCACTGCAAAACACTGAATGAAGGATGAAAACATTTTGAGAGCATTTAAGGTTAGGCATGCTTTGATACCATGCAATGCTCCCCGTCTTGGTGTGAGGGCTCTTTTAGGCCAAATTTGAAATGTTGCTTTACATACAATATTTCAGCTGAAAGAAGCCCTGGGAAATCATGTATTACGATATAGAATACTTTCATTCCAAACAGTGTGGGTTGGAGTTGTCCCATTGTGTATGATTTTTCTTAAACACTGTCTAAAAATGATTACTTAAATACAAATGCTAATCAACTACTACTACTGTAAAAACAATTTCTGATACAAATATTTCAGAAGGGAAAGGGGGAAATATGCATGATATCTAAATCCTTATCTTTCATTTAAGCTAATGGTATGCCTTAAAAAACATACAACTGTAATGTGTTACTTTACTATGTTGAGGTATTTATAAAGTACTATAAGAGCAGTATAAATAACTAAAAACGTACCATATAGAGATCTGATAACCTTTCAATTTGGTTTATTACGCCTTGAAGATACTAGTTGCTGTGTGCCACATTACAGTATCATTATTGCAAACCCTGAACATTTTATATATCTCTACTAAAGAGACGTTATAGAGCCATGATAATAATGCCAGGTTGTTGGGAATGTCCTGCATTTTAATTTGTGTCATTAATTGCCGTTAAATATTAAATATTGTCACTATATGGATATAATGTGACTAGTTTTCTGAGGAGATGCACCGGAAATGATGAAGAAATGCCCAATGATTCTTTATGCTGAAGGTAAATGTTGCCTTTTTATCTACCTGTATTAGAATAGGAAGCACTGATCAGTTTTTAACATTACCTTTGAGTTGTATGATCTAGAATGATTGCATTAATAACATAGGCAACATCGACCTTCAGAATACTATAAAATGCCTTTTACATATATACACTGGATAGCAATTAAAATATATTTTTTGTGGAAACAATTGTGTATGATCACACAATATACACGTGATAGCAAAAGTGCATGAACATGAATATTGGATATGGGTCTGATATGTTTACAGAACCACTGTGATGTGCAGTCATTCCAGAATGATGTATTTTGAGTTCACTTCTATAGGACACATGACATATTTCCAGTGCCACTGAGATGGTGTGTCATTCCGGAATGAATCTGACCATGTCAACTACTCAAGTTTGGCTAAATGACATGTTTTGTCTATGAGTCTGGTATGTTTACAAATCAACCAGAAACAGTGCGTCATTCAGGACCATGATATGCGGCATGGAGGCATACAGTCTCTGTTGTAGCTTCATGGAAGTTGGGATGCTGTCTCACCTTCTATATTCCAGTTTGGGCCTCCAGCTGTGGTACAAAGTTGTATGTTTTTTTTCAGAAATGCATTCAACCAAGGTTCATAAACAGACTTAAGGAGTTGTGCTAAGACTAGAACTATAGTGAGAATACTTCAGCACATGCACTAAAAGCACTTAGTCAATATAAGATGCATGCTTGAAATTACTGCACATCTGACATTACTAGCCTCAGAAGGTTTTCAAATTTAAGCAGAAGTAATGTGTACAACATTTAAATACATTTTAGGGGAAAGGCCAACAATAACTTAATGTCAAATTGAGACGTATTAGTAACAGGAAAGTGAGGGGTTTTAACTAATACTGTAATATACTCTACCGTGTCTGATACTTTCATGAAAGATTCTGGCATCATCTCTGTTCAAAACCAGCATGGACTCACTTAGTGCTGTAATCAAGGCAGATGGAAACTTTCACATAGGGTCAGGATAGATATTTTCTTAGAATTTAACTATACTGTTCCTCAGTTAACGGTATAGAAACAAACCTGACAAATTTTGCTAAATGTAAATGTGAAGTGTAATGCATTTTTAAACTTTTCTTATAGACAATATGGATGCTATGAATCCCTTTTTTCAACTAAGTCTTAATCAGGTTGCTTATAAAATCAGTTATTTATATAGTTCACAGTGTCTAAGTTTGAAAGAAGTGCATAACATACTGTATCAAAATAAATGTACAAAGTAAAGAACTAATATCTGCAGAGATTCATTTACCAAACGTAATGGAACACTACCAATCCCACACTTAAAGATATGGGAATAGTTCATGTCAATATTTATCAATTACTGGGGAACATGGACAACTCACATAGCCATTAGACATGCAAAACAGCAACCGGCAAGCATAAAACATACACTTTATTAAGATGGAAATGAAGAATGTATTGCACGACATGCATGGATGCAGAGTTAGATACAAATAGAAAAACAAAAGATAAAAAGTAACAAAGACAGACACCTAACATAAAGGAGTCAATGATATGATACTAAAAAGTTAGTTTTAACAGTACATATTTGCATAGAAAACCTCAGAAGAAAGTCATTGTTTTGCAGAATGAGTCCACAACGAAAGAAAAAACTTGAATTGGTAGGTGTGATACTGGCTTACAAAGAGCTAGAGAAAAGAAGCTACACAAAGTGATTTCCTTGAGCATAACTGTATAAAGCTGAAAAATATCCAGACCACCATGATTCAGCCGTACTTATTTAATCTTACAGCAGCTTATTCTTTATTTAGGTATTATAAAAAGGTGACTTAAAATATAAATATATTTATATTTGAGGCAACTGCAGAGTAGGAGTAGGAGCCATAAAAAAAGACAAGCAAAAAAACAAAGAGGGAATCCCAAGACACTCCTTTCTGTACCTTGTACAAATATGTTATTGCAGATTTCAGATGCTTTAGAGCATTTCAAAGACTCTAAATCCTTTGACTAAACATTAAGAATGTTCTTGATTACTTAAATAGTATGCAGGACTCTTGGTAGTGTATGTAAACAAGGAGATCATTAAATTCTACATTGTGATAACTTATAATGTTTCTTTATTACAATGACCTACATCTTTTTAATGCAGATGTTTTCATAATACATAGCTTAAACTTTTATATTAGCTGTATTACCTTTTATTGTTATCTTACTTTAAAAGATTAGAAGATTATTCAGCCCAGTGAGTATGTTTCTCAATTATTTCTCATGTCTGCCATTAGCCTATGTGTCATTACCTCTCTAAACATGAGTATTTTTTTATCTTCCATGCATTTTCTGACTGTGCCAGGTGTACATAGATGATTTAAAAAAATGTGTTTTTCTAAGATTTAAATAAAGTTAGGCATTTTACTAAAATAATTTAGCCATAATATGGGGTTATGGGGTTAAAATTAAACTGAGAAGAATTAAAGGCATGGCAAAAAAAGCAAAATAACAAAGCATGCTAGTGAACTCAGAGATCAAACATGGATAGAGCTGCTAAGTCACATACATAAGCTCAGGCTTAGAGTATTATGTATCAGTGAGTAATATTTTAAAAATAAAAGAAATAGCATGCAAACATGTACATGACATTTACTGTTAAAGGTGGAAATATGCAACAACAATTATCTGGAGAACGGAATTGAGAAAAAAAACACTTCACAAAGTCAGAAGGATGACTCAGCATTAGCATGCATGATAAGCAGGTCCAAATAATTGAGTTGCTGCAACAGTCTTAGGTTCCATTTACCTTCACTGTCAGACATTGCACCTTGCAAGTCATCCATGATGAATGCGATATCTCGATCATAGCCTTTTGTCCGAGATTCCTCCCTCATATGTTGCTGTACCTCTGGCAGGGAATGGCTGGACCCAAATTGGTCCCTGGAATCAGCTGAGATCGGTGGTAGAGGTCCAGCAGAGGCTCTAGCCATGCCCATAGGCTGTCCCACTGGACTCAGGGGGCTCTCCTCTTCAGAGTTCTGAGCCACAATGGGGATACGGCCCCGGCTTTGGCTGATAGGTAAACTTGTTGGTTTTGCTCTGGCCACCCCAGGTGCAAATGCTGCATCCAGGACCTCCCCTTCTGTTTTAAGTCGAAGTGAAGAGCTAGATAAGTCCCTTTTGATAGATAGATCCAAACCATAAACTGAAGAGGGGCGGGAGGATGGGCGAGATGAGGGTCTTGAACGGGATCCACTTGGGTAGGTCCCATCATCTTGGGCTGTTGCTCTGATAGTAGATCCCAGTCCATGGGACTGCCCAAGGTTAAGAGAACCTGCTAGATTGGCCCCCAAAGAGGAGCCCAAATATTTCTGCTGCTCAGACAAGTTTTTTCTGATCCCAAATGTAATCTCATCCTGAAGCAACCTTGCCGTAGCTGCTAGATTTGTTACAGAGGATGCCCCAGATCCCATGTAGTTGCCATAGTCAGGCTCCAGGTCCCTACTCTCCTGAATTGGGGAAAACTTAGTAATGGCCTTTGGGTCTATCATGGCCTTTTTGTTCTTCATCTGTTTCTGGTAAAGCACAGCTGCCGGGAGTTGCTTTGCAGCCTGTTTTTCAAGAGTTAGCCTGCCAATGCTATATTTTTCTCCTTTAGGAAAGTGCCGAAAACTATCACTGGGGAGATACTGGGGCAGGCCAAGGCCTGTTAAGTGTTCTAGTCCCTCGGTTCCACGCCTGAACTCCTGTTTAATTTGTTGCTTAAGTAGCTTCAGCTCATAAGGCTCCTCCATAGTGTCATCTTCGCCTTTACCGTAACCCTGAAGCCGAGATGAGCCTAAAAAATCTGCCACCTGTAAGGGAAGAATAATATGCAATACAGTAAAGACATCTATTATGTTGATCCATATTTAACTACATACATATAAGATTATGCTGCTGGATGTCTCGGCAACTCCTGGCACTCTAAACTAAACATTACAAAAACTTTGTAAGACTTGGCCAGAACCTGATGTCAGGTTCTGGCACCTTAGCACCTTAGCACCTTAGCACCGTAGCACCTTAGCACTACTGTGCTACCGCAGGCTAAAGCATATTGTGGGCGTGCCACAGAAGTTAACGGCCATACAACATGAGCTGCTGGGCTTGCCACAACGAGCCAATGGGCATAGATCAGTGATATCACACTGACAACACGTCACACTGACAATTTTTTTTCGAGGGGGGCTAGAACCGAGCGTTACATGCAGCTAATGCTGCAGCTAACAGGAGGACATAGGAGAAGCCGCGTTTCCGTGGACTTTTAATTTTTGCAAATAGATGTGCCTAAACATGCACAGGACACATGGAAAACACACTAAAGCGCATATAAAACCAGAAAAAGCATAATATGGGCCCTTTAAGTGAGTATAATTGATCTCCTTTAAGTGTCTCAACAGTAGTGTAAATTTAACGTGCAAAATAATGTATCATAATGTATTTTATGTCTCTAACAATTATTTTACATAGTTGAACAGTAACATGTTATATAAGTGATCTTTGATTTTTTTTTTTTTGCATTTGTTTACATTTGCTCTAGGTGAGTATGTTGCAAGGGTGTCTGATATAATCAGTTCCTTGCATGTTTGTGTCTGCATTTATATGCCAAGCGCTCAAATGCTTAACATTAAGGAACATTTAACTGCTGTTTATATACTTTCGCTTTTTTTACTTTTATCTTATTTTGCCTTGAACAGCCCTTAAAATTGGTATCATAGCGGTTAAAAAACAGTGTAGCAATGCTCATAAGTTCAACTTTTTACAAAGGATGTGAGACCATTAAAGAGACGAGAAAGGTAAAGGTAGTAGATATTGTAATGGAAAAATATTTACCTCTGCTGTGCGCCTGACTTCTGCTGCCCTTAGGAGCCTGTCTGCCTTGGCCAACTCCTTATCAGGCAGGCTGAATCCAGAACCTAAGCCACTGTTGCTTAGCCCTGTTGAGGTCTTAGTGAGCTCCCCTATATCTTCTATAAGCACATAGCTCCTGGCACTGTGGTGGTCAATATCGGCATAAAATGAATCAGCAGAAATGCTAGACATGGGACTTGAGGCCATGCTCCTCTCCTCTATCCCCAGTCTCAAGTCCAAGCTTCCATACTTTCCTCCAAGGTGAGCCACCCCATAGCCACTTTCTGAAGAGGTTGGCACAATGAGCAGAGGCTGGTTGCGCATCACTTCGTAATTGGTGGTCATCTTCGGCTCTAAATCGGATTGTCGCTGCTTTCCCTGCTGCAAAAGCAGAGCATGTTGGTAACTGCTTTGCTGCGTCTGGGCATGGGTCAGTGAAAGAGTTGGGTAAGGAGACCCCTGTTGGTGGTAAAGGGACTGTTGCTGGTACATATTCTGTTGGGTGTAGTGGCTGGTGGTTTGGGTCTGGGGAACATACTGGGCATAGTGAGAGTAGGGACTAGTTAGTGTGTTATACTGAGAATCAGCTTCTGTTTGAGGGGGGATAAATTGGTCAAACTCTGATTGGGGTGCTGTCCTTGGTCTCTCCAGGCCATCAGCCCTGGCCTCTCTGATGTTGCTAACCTCACTGTCTGACATGTAGTCTCGTTCCTCTGCCACCCCCTGAAGATAGGCCCGCTCTCTCTTCTCTCGTTCTTTCAGCAAGGCTTCCTTACGCCGGTTGATACCCATCTCCAGGTATCTATAGCAATAGGAAAACAAGTATATTGATCTTAAAACTTTAGCAATAACAGTCCAATGCAAAAAACAACCAAAGAGGCAAGTAACATTCTGTGTTCTCACACATTAGTACCTTACTATGTGTGAGTGTGGAGAGGTCTCACAGAGTGATGTCAAGGAAGCCTTTTAGCCCATAAGCTACCAGGGTAAAAAGGGAATCATGCAGATGAATTAGGAATTATGATTGGGTGATAGGGAGGCTGGCAAAACAATGATATCATGATGCTATCAATATTAGTTAATGAATTGATGTCAAAAGGGCTGTGAAATAGTGTTAGTTTATATATCCTGACTTTGGCTTATGTCAAATCATTGCATCTCACCGTAGCTTGGCATCAATCTCTTTTTCCTCTTCATCAAGCTCAGCCTGTTTCTTGCGAAGTTTGTAGGATTCTCTCTCCACCAGATCAAGCTCCTTGTCAATGTCCTGCAGGATCTTTGCCCGGGCTATTGTTGTACTGCGGGCAAGACGCCGACGAGCAGAGTTGGTGCTGTAGCCTGACCGTCCTGCCATAGAGTCATCATCGGGAGGAGGGTCTGGTAGTGTCCGCTTTACCTTCTTACCTGTACCAGAGGGAGAGCCTCGGCCCTAGAAAATAAAACAAAATAAAGAAATACAGTTCTCAATTATTAAAACAAAATCAGCACAATTGCTTTTAATATTGGTAAGATACAATTAATTCCATTCTGCTTACAGGATAACTGTCTGCATAGTATCCACCCATCCTGTCTTCTGTAGAAGGACTCAGGGATTTAGGATCAGACAGAGATTTCTGACCAGCCTTTAATACCCTAGGGCCAGAGGAAAATCTGGTTGGGTCAGCAGTCAACATTCTCTGCCCTCCAAGGGACCTTTCTGGAGACATGGGGGAAACTTGGTTGTAGAAGACTTTGGACTTTGAGGGAACATCAGCTGTTAGATGAGTGCTGTAGGCCACTTCAATTGGTGTGTGTCTTCTGTCTGAGTCTGTCTGACAGCTCAGACTGCCACCTCTCTGAGAGTTCTCAGGAGCTGATATATGCTTGACAATTTCCACTTTTGTGTCCATTTGGACATTAGGTCGTTTGATAGTTCCAGAGTGGTCTGTCTGAACAGATATCTCTGCTACGGTCTGAATAGCAATGCTAGAGACCTTGGAGCCATGTTTTCCATCACTGCTATGTTTTCTTGAGCGTCGCCTGGCTTTTGTAGGAGCATCCCATTCATCTTGATCCTCGTCATCAGTTTGGGCTGAGCTATCAACATTTCTCTTACTTTTCTTCCTTCTTCCAACATGCTGCTTCTCTGCTGAGTCTTCATCATCTGTCTGCACTCCACTATCAATTATTTTTTTCCCTGTGTCCTGATCAGCTTGAAGTTTCTTAACTAAATTAAGATGGTCCTGACCTTCCTCCAACTGTCTCCGTAAGGATGGCGTTGAACACTCATCTTTGACAGGCCAGTATTGGCCACTGTCCCCAACCCCTGCATATTTAGCATCTAGAAGATTCCCTGCTGTTCCAGTACTACCATAGTGTTCATCTAGCTGGCGTTGGAGTTGCAGTTGGAGTGTTTGGATTTGTTGTAATTGTTCTTTCTGCTGGGCATAGGTTTCCTGCTGGGCCACCATGTGGGCATGGTGCTCTTCCTCTTGCTGAAGGAGTAGCTGCTGTTTCAGGGCCTGTAGTTCCTCAAGCTCTCTTTGGACCATAAACTGCTCTTGTTCACGATATCGCTGAATCTCTTGCCTCTCCCATTCCAGCTCCTCAGCAAGACATAGCTGCTTAAGCTTCTCTAGCTCTAGAAACTCCCTCTCCATCTGATACTGGGCCATCTTAGTGTTGTCTAAACCAGGGAATATGGGGGAGGAGGCTAGGGCATCGAGAGAGGCTGCAATTGCTTCCAAGGTTGTGTCTGAGTACATATCTGGGTAGCCTGTTATGATGTCAGCCAAAGCAGTGGGAAGAAGCTCCTTGGGTATTCCTGTATCAAAAGCAATTATCTGTCCTGGGTCGGTACTAGGAATGAAACCATACGGATGTGGCAATGTCTGGTTCTGTACTGTTGATGTAGGTGTTAAGGTACTACTAAGGATGGAGCCTGGCTGAGTGGTAATTGCATATGTGGATGGGACTGGAGCAGCTACAGAAGAATAAACTACTCCATCAGAGGCTCTTAAAACACTATTTACACCAAATCCAGCTGAAGGGACCTGGGAGTATGGAGCTGTAGTCATCCCAGGGTAGCTTCCAGTAGCTTTGCTAGTGAAGTCAAGAGGTATACCTGCCATAATCAAATAAATATTTATTTTATTTTTTATTACATTATAATGTCAGAAACAAATATGTTCTGTAAAGGTTTAAAAGTGATGCAATTTGGATTTACAAAAGACTGCCACTGCGCATGCATTTTGGCTAGCAAGATGCAAAACCAAAATATTGAGGGAGAACACGCAGGCACACGCATGCATCTGTATGAAGACAAAACAAAACAAAAAAAAGCTTCTGTTAATAATAAATTCATGCATGCATATCGACCAACAAGGAAATTTGAAAGATTAAAGAAAGCATGTAAAAATAAACGATAAAACAAACAAACAAATAAACAATAAAAATACATTGCAAATAAAAATCACAAATATAAAAAATCAGTTAAATACATGCCCATGATGCAAGCTTAGGGGATGGTAACAAAAGTGCAGAAATGCCCCACTACTCACCGGTAGAAAGTTTTGCTGCAGTGAGGTCTATGGCGCCATTTGTGGGTCCACTGAGATAGTCATATTCACTCTTGGGATCATAGGAGAACAGTCCTGCCTCTGTCAGGTTAGTCTCAGACATGGAGGATTTTACACCATTCAAGCCTTTGACACCATACTGTCCAG
The DNA here is from genome assembly GCF_963930695.1 of Labrus bergylta. NCBI lineage: Eukaryota > Metazoa > Chordata > Actinopteri > Labriformes > Labridae > Labrus > Labrus bergylta. Next base: position 29,070,781 of record NC_089201.1, on the reverse strand, counting down.
CATGATCATATTGGTAGTGGTCATCTCTGTAGCCGAAACGGTTGTCAGGCTGCGATGTGACTGGGGGCTGTGTTCTGCAGCTTCCTGTAAATGGTAGCTTGTAAATGACATCACAGCAAACACTTCTTCTACCAGCTGTAAGGTCAACTGGAGTCCCATCATCCTCTACAATAGTAGTCACAACTCCTGGGCTTGTGCCAGACAAAGCAACCATAGCTTGCACAGGCCTGTAGTTCGATAAATCCATGGCACCTGTGGCCTCTAGAGAAAGGACAGGGCCTCCATTGCTGATAGCTGCTTTTGCCGGAGATATAGGTTGCTTTCCTCCTGGGGAGACTCCAAAGGAAAGATTCATTGGTATTTCTTGAGCTGCAGATGCTACAGATCTGGTTAAAGTCTGTGAGGTCACAGGTCTGTATACAATCTGTGCTAATGGTTCAAATGGTTTGTATGTGGTGAGAGGTAGAGGTAATGACACAACAGGGCCTTGCAAATCAAGTGGTTTTTCTGCTGGTGTGTTGTTATATGAGGAAATGGTCGCTGTACATGTGACTATTGTTATGCTGTCAGTGACAACAGACAGTGTAGTTGCAGGTGTGATTTCTGCACTAAGATTCACTATCTCAGGCTGCACTGCTGTAATTTGACGCAAACTAGAGTCACTTGAAACAGAATGTCGACATGACTCGGGTGGTGTCAGGTCCATACCTTGTTCAGTCATCTTTAGTCCAACCTTCATGGTACGTAAATCAATAACATCCCCAGGGTAGATTATCCTCCCATTCTGTTTTGGCAGAGGTTGGACTTTAGCTATGTCTGGTTGTATGGTTATTGCTACACTTGATGGAGGGGCCTGTGGGAGTCTTTCATGGACCACAGAAACGGTGGTCCTCTGGACCTCAGTGGTGACCACCTGAGTGACCAGGTTAGGCAGGCTTTCAGGAGGCTGGCCTGAAGTTGAAATTGAAGATGAATACATGTGGCTCATACTGGACACCACTTTTTCTGGTCCTCGAATCTCTTGACTCTCGATAGACTCTTGTTGAATTTTAGTGATAGTGACTGGTGCCACAGATACACCCTGTGGAATATTTTGTGAGGTTGGCATTGAGGTTCTTCTAGTGTATGCCTCAGTGGTTATTATCTCGAGAGGGTGATCATACTCTGATGGATAGTTTAATGTCTGTGGTATTTGTTCTGTTGAAGGAATTCTGTAGGGGAACTGAACAGGATGACGATCAGTAGTAATATCTTTCTCAGCTGGCAAGTTTATGACCTGTGCCAATGGTAATATTGGCTGCATAGTTATGGATTCTCTTCTGGTGGCAGCAAAGTCCTCAGTTGCAACCACCTCTGTCGGTATTTCATATGCTGAGGGATAGGTAAACATGTCACTTGAGGTGTATGAGGGCTGAACTATGGATGATATAGATGTCCTTCTCCGACTCGTGGTTTCCTCGGTTTTAATGACTCCGCATGGCATCCCAGCCAGAGGCTGCACCATCGGCGGTATTGAAGCCCTTCTTATATCAATATCCTCGGTTATAATTTCTGTGGGTGTCTCACGCTCAGGCTGCAAAGCTATGATCTCCAGAGGCACTGCTGAATGGGACATGATAGAGGATGCATTTGCTCCATGGACCTGTGGCATGTAAGTATCAGAAGGTAATTCCTGTTGTTGGATTTCTATCCCAAGAGGTGATAGTATGACTTGATTAACTGTAGGAGTGGTCATGTAAGGAACTGTAGTTTGTGGCATTATCTTAGCTATGTCTGGTGTTGGGGTAACTTCAGCTACTAAATTTGGAGGTTGCCACACTGGAGGAACAGTTGCTGCTGTTGGTATTCTTACAATAGTATCAGTTGAAATAACTTCTCTAGGTAATTCAAATGTTGAAGGGAGGGTCACAGCTTCAGCAGCAAGATGAGGTTGCAGCATAAATAGCTGCTCTGTAACAAAGGGCAGAACTTCTAGAGGCTGAACAGTTTGTGGTGCTGATTGAATTCCAGAAAAATTGTCAATTATGTTTGAACCTGTTGGTAATTCTTGCTCTTTGGAGTTGGATGTCACTTCAGCTATCACATGTTGCTGTTGAACAGGAACTTGCTGTTTATGTTCTGGTACTGGTGATCTTATATTAACTATGTCAGTCACAATGACATCAGTAGGTATATCCTGATCCTTTTCTGGTATATCAATTTGAGTTTCTTCTTGAGGGTAATGAACAGTTGAGGGGACTGCTGCTTGTCTGTTTTGGGGAACAATTGCATGCAATGGTACCCCAGAGTGGACTGGCATAGCAACAACTTCTGTCACAGGCTGTTGATGCAAGGGAAGAGTTTGAATGGGGACTGCAGGAAATAGTCCTAGAGCTAAAGCCTCAGGTGGAACTGTTATGGCCTCTGAGGCTATATTTTGATGATGATCAACAGATGATTTAGACCATGCTCCTGCTGTGGCTTGCTCTTGGGGCATTGTTATTTCCTCGGAGATCATTTTAGTTGGTGGAAGTTGCTGAGTATCTGATTGTTGTTCGACATATGGTTTCTTAATTGGAGCAGGCACACTTTGTAACTGAATAGGTGTATCATGACCTGATGCAAAAGATAGTTGTGGTTGCACATCAGAAGGTACAGAGTCTATCCTGGCTTCAACAGCTACTACCTCTAAGGGTGTCACTTGCTCTACTGCCACAATTTGAGCTGCGGGTATCGGAGGTTGATGCCTTACAGTGGGGACAGAGGCTCTTCTGACTGCAGCTTGTGCTGAAAATGCATCAGTTGGTGTTTTCTGCTCTACTGGTGTGGCACGTACCCCTGACACTTTTGTAGATGGGATGGAGCCACGTCTTACAGGTGCCTGGACTGTTATTCCCTCTGTTGGTGAACCAGGCTCAGATGGAAGGGTTATCACCACATAGGTTTGTAAACATTTTGCATGTCTGGGAGACAAGGGTGACTTTGGAGATGTTGCGCTCAGCTTTGACTCCACAGGGCGTGTGAGGCTAAGTGACAGAGCATTTGGAGGTTCTTTAGTCCTGGGCAGTGTTGCAGCTTTAGGAACCACATGAGGAGGTGGCTTAACACTCTCTCCTGGTTTATGGCTGAAAACCAGTCCAGCTGGAATTGATATAGGCTTTGGTGGTATGGGTGGAGGAGGCTTGGTGGTTTGACTAGGGCCTGATGTAACAGAAACACGTGGCAATGTTGTTGAAGCAATTGTCATAGCAACAGAAGCTGGTGGCTTTGGATAAACAGTTGGCCTGGGTAAAGTGCTGGGAGCTGGTGGAGGTGTATCTGCCACTGGTACTTCTACTGCATCTACAACTTTTGTAATAGGGGGAAGTGTTGGAGCTGAATCTGACACTTTACTGGATAATGAAGCTGAACATATACTGGGTATATTTTGGGAAGGTTGTGTGGCTTTTTGACTAGTTTGTGGAATAGAAGGAGTGGAAGCTAAGTTTTCCCCACTGGGCACTATAAAGACTACATGCCCTTGTCTTGTTTGGGTAACTACTTGACGTACAGCCACATTATCTGGCTGTAAGTCATCCATTCTTGGCTGTATGTCCACAACAACTGACTGCATTGGCTGACTAGATACTGTAGCTCCCATAGCTAAGGTGGTGGTCATAGTAGGGGTGGCATGATGAACTGCCCTAACAAGTGGCAACTCTGAGGTAGGCTCAGGTAATGACACTGAAGTAGACCGAGGGGGAGGTGGGGGTGGGACCTTCTTTTTGATTATAGTAGTTGATGCTGGAGCTGACCCGGGCCCGTGAGCTGTTTGAGTGGGAACTGGGACTACTCCTTGACGCATAGCTGGAATAGAAGGTTGTATTGGGACTGAGGGTACCACTCTAGCTTGGGTTGGAGCTGGGGTGGTAATAAGTGCTGAGACTGGTGGTGGGGCTTGTGCAGAGATTGGAGATGTGGTTGAAACTAGGTCAGGCATCTGGACTATCACTGGTCCTGGGGCCAGAGTAACAGATGCAGAAACAATGTGGACTGAAGCTGTAGTGGAGACTGCAACAGGGCTTGCTGCCACTAGTGCTGTTGGTGCTGGACTCGGTGCTGAGACCTGTGTAAAAGATGAAGCCTCAAAGGGCACCTGAGAGGGAGACGACACTAAGTCTGGCATTTCAACTACAACAGGTTCCAGAGAAGGCCTTTCCACTAGGGCTAATGCCGGGGCTTCACCTGCAATAGACATTAGTTGACCTTGAGCTGTTTGAGCTTTAGATGGATCAGAAACCACATCTGGTATAGTAACTATAACTGCAGCTGGAGTATGATCAGAGACTGAATCCCTGCTAGATGAAACTGTGGCAGAAGAAGGTGGCAAGATTTCTGGAATTGATTTAGTTAAAAATAAAGTTGGAGGTGTTGGTGTAGACAGTGGAGTTGAGTCTGATGAAAGAGGTGTTTGAGCTTGAAATGGTGATGAAGATGTAGCATTAGAAGCCAAACTGGAATCTGGAGTTGCTGGTGAAGTTGGAGGAGACACTGGTGATACAGGGGAAGGTGTCGTGGTTAGTTCTGGTGCTGATATTGGTGTCGGAATAGGTTTTGGCTGTGGAACTTCACAGACCACAGAGATGGGCTCAATATCAGCTATATCAGACAAAGGTGGGCTAATGGATGGCTCTTCTTTAGTCTCAGAGTCATCACTGGGTGTAATGTCAGAGGAAAAACCAACTCCATATTCTTCAGCAAGACTATCATCTTCTTCCTCCCCAGAAGAACATTGGGTAATCTTGAGGTCTGGTATGGGGAACAATGCCTTTCTGAGTGCCGGATCTTGGGGGACCATAGGCCTAACAAAACCTATAGAGACACTCTGAGTACTAGTAACAGCAGTCCCCTCGGAACGCTTAGGAGGTTCAGTGGGGCGTGGTGGAGCTGGCCTTTTCTTTTTCTTGATTGGCATTTCACTGGAAGTTGCATCACTTGTGAAAAGTACATCAGTTTGTCCAGTAAGTGATGTCCCTTCAGTTGGTATTGTCACCACACAGGTGTCAACAATCACCATAGGATCAGTGACCTCTGGTGAGGAAGTTTCCATGGCAGTCTGGGCCTGTTGAAACTCTTGCTCTATCATCATCAGTTCTCTCTTTTTTTGCATCATCTCCTCATAAACCTCCTCTGGGGACCTGAGTTTTTTCATCATGTCAGAGACATTGTCAGGGTTGGGTTCTTCCTCTTGTAGTTCACTCATCTTCAGATCAGGCTCCTCCACTAAGGATTCATAAAGATAGTCTTCTATTGCCATTCCTCCATAGAGTGGCTCAATATCAGGAGGACTCTCCCCTGGAATAGCCCTTGTCTTCTGGATGATTTCCTCATATGCTTCCTCTGCACTCTTTAATGATTTTGCAGCTATATACATATTTTCAAATGGATCCGGGGGAGTGTATGGTATCACTGTTGGTGAAGGCTTACGTCCTCTCTGTACTGCTCGCATAGCGTCTGTTTCTGATTCCATACTGGCAGAGTACTCAGAGCCAGATGTTCTACTTGTGTCAGTGATAACTGTTACCTGTCTCAGATCCTCTGAGGAGGAAGCATCACCAGCTGGGGAAAGTATTTTGCCATGGGTCCTGACGTCATCTTTGTCTTTCCTAGACTTATCTTTCTGTTTCATCTTTTCTTCCTCGGATGAGTCCTCAATTGTAGGGAGAGGCTGGGTTGGCTGCCTGTGTTTACCTTTGCGATGTTGTTTGTCCCCTTTGACCTTCCTGTGACTTGGACTGCTATCACTGTCCTCCTCCAGAGATGAAGCAGATGTAGGAGAAGATCTTGGAGTAAAGCCAGATACCTGAACACTAGATGATCCCTTTGAAAGGGATTCTGTGATGCTCTCTACTTCTTCATCAGTGCTTGGTTTTGTTCTCAAGACAGGAATAGCTTTCTTAAAAGCAACGTTAGTCAATGTTTCAGTAGCCTCTTTTATAGTTGTAGTGTCTGTTTTAGTGGTTATTCCCCCTGCTAGGCTCCCTGCATTTTCTGTGCTACTCTTTCTAGACAGTGATTCGACTGTCACTGAAGCATTTTCAAGCTCAGCCTCCTTGATGACATCTTTATTTTTTATATGCTCTTCTTTCTCATCTTCTGAAAGAGACATTTCTTCGTCATCACCCATGCCCATTATTTGCCTGCGGATGAACTCTTCATCTTCTATGTTGGAGTCAGCGCTTTCAGTTTTGTCTTCACTGCTTGAAGAAACATTACTAACTTTCAGCCTTCTCCTCTGGACTTTTGGTGAGGGTGAGGGTGTGATGTCACTTTCACTGCTCTCTTCCATTGCTTGAAAAGTTAGACGTCTCCTTTCAGCTATAACCTCCTCCTTCACGGTTGAGGATGTATCTGTGTTTTCATTATTTTTACTTGTATCACTAACCATCTGCCCATCCTTTAATTCCTGGAATATGGGTAAAATCTGGGGTTCTTCATCATGCTCTTCTCCTTTTGAAGTAGGCTTAGTAGCTGTCACAGGATCAGCTTTGTTTTCCAGTGTAATCTGCTCAGTATTTAGTTCTTTGTTGCTGTCATCTTGCTCCTGAAAAATGAAATGAAAAAACAAGATATATGTGAAAAATTTGAAATAATCAGGTTTTATATCAAGAAACACCTTATTTACTTAGTAACTATGAGGATTTAAATCATGCCAAAATGTTTATTTTATTTAATTGTTATTTGAAGAATAAGAGTATATGAAATATGTTCAGACATTTTTCTTTCTTTTAATTATTATTATTTTTTACAATTTCAGATGTCATTTTGGATATGATGTAGCCTTGGTGCATGGCACTGACTGAGAGAGGGTTGGAATTGTGTCAGCACTACAGTACTAAGAAGTTTCAAGACCTTCTTCAATCAGGTTGCCTTCAGAAAACATACGTAGCCTACTACAAGATGTTGAAGAAGTGAAACTGACATACAGAATGTGACCATGTTCCATGTGGCAACTTTTTTTTTTTCCTTAGCACCGATTGCATCATTCAAAATGAATTTAAATTGTTTTTCAAATTTAAAAAAATGTTTCTTCCCAAATCTGGGTGCACATAAATGTAGCATGCTATTCAGAGCAATCCTGAAATTAATTGGTCTTTTACACCAAATCACGTAAGTATTGTAATTTTGAGGTAAACAATTGTGTTGCTTTTTTTTTTTTTTTTTTTTTACAATTTGCAGAAAAACAGAAACAAGCTCGATATAAGTTGGTCTTATTTGACTTTATAATAAAGGAAACTTCTTACTTTAGTTGAAAGACACATTTACTTAAGTGTCTTCCATCTATCATTTTAAAACCGTATTTTTTTTTAAAGGGATTAGGATAAAATAAACCAACAAATGACTGGTGGGGAAAAAAATGAAAGTGTGTCATACAAAACTCTCCATTGAGTGTTGAATGATTTAAATGATTTAAATTCTTTTTTTTTTATAAATCACTGTGATAGTCTTCCCATCTGAGAGAGGAACCAAAACATGAGCTGCTTTTTTTCAGCCAAATACAATTCAGTTACAATTCAATTCAGCTATGAATAAGTTGGCTACATGTTATATGCAGTTTACATTTTTAAGGATTTTAAAATCATTATAGTGAACTTATATCAAGTATTGAAGTTATGATAGTGAGTTATGGCTCTCTCTGTTATGTTGTTTACTTTCAGAAGAAGTTAATTGGGAAAAATCTTACTTTTATGATGTTGGACAGAAGCTGGACAGGAGCTGGACGTTTTTCTGGAGTTAAGGTCACATCAGCTATGTTTCCAACTGGCTTCTCTGCCACTTTCTTGCTGCCAGGCTCTACTTCTGATACCCGCTGTGCTTCCTCTGACATTGGTTGCAATTCATCTTGCTGTAAAGACTTTGTTGGCTCTATCTGTTTGATGTGGTCATCCTGCGGCACTTCCTTAATAATCCTCTCTGGAGCAAACAATTCTGGCTTTGTTTCAATCCCTGGAACAGTTGTAGCAACCTCTTCAGAAATAGTGGGAGTCCGTACAGATGTAGCTGCAGTCACTGGAATAGAAAGAGGCTCTGCTTCATGTCCTTCAGCTTTGATTGTTGAAAGATCAGGTTTAGACTCTTTAGCCTTTGGAATTTCTGTCACCCTGGAAACCAATTTCACTGCCTCCTTATTATCAACTGTTACAGTCTTGGGAACTTCTGTGTTTGGTACGTCCCCTATTGGTGTTTCTACTGTCTGCTTCATTAGGGCCTGGGGTTCAGTTACTTCGGTTTTGGATGTTGCTAAAGGAAGTTTTTCTGATATAAGAGGTGGAGCCTTTGCTGTTGTGGGTAAGACTGCAGTCTTGACCTCGATTTGTGTGGAAGCTGCTGTGGGTGTAGTTTCTAACACGACAGATGTTGGCTCCATCTTTGCCTTTGGGCCCGGGACTGTTGGTATTGCCTTGATGGGGTCTGTTGTGGGCTCGGATTTTGCAGATGAAGGTTTTGGCTCTGCCTTGGTAGGGGGAGTTTGGGGCTTTGCCTTTGTGGTTGCAGGAGGGGCTGAGGTCTCTGGCTTTGCGGATACAGGTAATGGCTGGGACATTTTTCCTGAGTCACCCAGCTGTCCCGACAATGCCCTTTGAGTCTGGCAGTTCAGACATAGCCATTCCTTCTGTGATGAAAAAGACAAACATACTATCAGTATCAGCACAACAGAGATCAACGTAAAAACAAAAGGAAAACAACCTTGTGTAATAATGTATTAAAATGAATGCTGAATCAGCATTTTGCCATCACAGCCGGCCTTTTTCAAATGCTGAGTTATATCAAAGACCTTCAGTACCTTCAGTACTAACCTTCACCCTGCACTTTCATTCCCTCATAATTCAAGCAACCAAAGCAAATTCATAGAAATCCAACATATTCAAATCCTTATTAGCATTACGCTGGAATTGACCACACATGCAAGACAGCAATAAGACATGTTACCTGGCAATAGAGCTAATCATATTTTAAAAGTAATACTTTTTAAAATCCGACTGTTAAGGAAGAGAAAAAGGGCTCAAGCTGTCAATAGATAAAACGTGTTTCTGTAGCAGCCTAGCAGACCAAATCACAGCAATGCGCCTGCCTCTGCAGAGCCAGGGAGAGCAGGTCAGATAGACCAGACAGAGGCAGAGATTACATCGCATACATATCCTGTTTGAGAAACACCATTTAAGTTTTATGTGCTTCATCCAAGAGATAAGGTATCAAACCAAAACACATTTACACTGTCTTATATCCTTATTATGGAACAAATTTGGCCACATGTCCACAATAACTGTCTAAGTACTTTATAAAAACACATTTTGCCAATCTCTGATTCCGAACACACTTACATGTGAATAACTAATTCAGAGCTACATGTCCTGTGCATTGGTAGTATTGTGGTAATATTAATCTTTGTTCCAATGAACCAGTAAGAGAAATTCTATTTATGTTTAATCTTGTTGTGTAACGAATTTTGTAACATTCAAGAGACTGTTTTTACAATGAATAGTATGTTCAATCAACGCTTGATGAGCTGCATGGGTAAAAATGTTTTATTGAAGCTAAGGTGCTTTTGTTCAGTCACCTGTGGTTACTCTGGTATGGTAATCCTCATCAGCATAGTGCCTAATGCTGATAATCATGTAAGCCAATCAATCATTTAAATCTCAGTTTCATCTGTTATCTGATGCGGGCTTATTCTCACTCATGATAACCTTTCAAAGGTGGACAAAGTGAGTTTATAATGCTCCAGATTAAAACTAAAGGATGTTATTCAGGCAAATCCTTTTTTGTTATTAACAAATCAAACCTGTAACTCCTGCTATTCTGCCTCAAACATCCATCTATAATGCAATTTTAACACACCTGTCTTCTTCTCTAACACTTGCCGGGCGTAATCACAGATTACAAGGAATGCAAATCCTTAACATACAAATGCTAATCAGAAAAGTTATGTCAATCGAGGGTCCATTCACATGATAAATTAGTGATAAAAAACTCCCAACTCTTTATATGTTTTCTGATCACCTCAAAGACACAGCACAAAACCTCCTCACAGGCTGCCTATATGTATAGATTAGTTATCTACAGCAATAGAAATAAATTGAACTCTGTATCTGTGTATGTAAAAATCTATTTTACTGTGTAGCTGAAATCCTGAGCTGCCATAACCATAATCTCAAATAATATGACAGTTTAAACACTTTATCCATTTAAGATAGAAGGATGCACTGGATTTTAAGATCAGATCATTTTTTATTATTTCTCAATATATACTGATGCTCAAACATAATTAGGGAAAATGTCCTATGCTGGATATGTCTGTCATTGAGATTATTATATTGATATTGACACTGATATTTAGGTCGCTGCAGGGTAACCTCCTTATATTTAGTGACAATTGATACATGACATACAGATGTTTTTCAAAGGATTAGGATTGTCAGAAACCACGTTTGCAAATCCAATTTAAATCAGAAATGGTGGCCCATTGCCTGTCATAGTTCTGCTGCCTTCTAACAGGACAAACTTGAAAGGAGCTATCAGGAGAATGATCAAAGAGCAGTGTTCACAGATGGAGTGTTTCTGCTTGTCGACTGTATTCTCCTTCTTCTGCAACCTAAATATGGCCCTGGCCTCACACCTCTCCAGGTGCTGGTATCACACAGGTCCAAGCCTCAGCATTATAGCTGCCCATTTTAACCAAGGGAAGGACTGAGTGTTTACATATGCAAACAAACAGTTGCTTTTGCATTGTGTACTATACTCCGAATTAATGCCAAATAAATCAGCTACAATAAACATCACCGTCTCAACACCGCACCAGCCTTGCATCTGATAACTCCTTTAACCTTCCTGTTTTAAATCAGACTTCAAAAAAACATCTAAGTCAACAAAAAAAAAGGACTAATCCCATCACATTCCCCTTCAGCGCCAGCAGTGCCTCGCGGCCACACAGTCTGAGAGCCATGACTCAGAGCCACAGGGTCTGGAAAGTGGCCATCATCCTTTTGTCTAATTAAATATGTTTTATAAGTAAAGAGCAAGAGCCCCCGGGCACAGATCCGTGGGAGAGGCTGCTTCTTGTGATTAGCCTGGAAGCTGGATTACCAGACCTTCCCAATGACTGCAGTCAGAAAATTATGCTCTTGACACACAAGCATTCTGCATCAGACTGGATCTGCAGAGCTCTTTAAAGAATTACCCAGTACCCTTTTTTTCCCACAGCAAAAGGCTCTCTGCTACATCTTATTCGTTAAATCCATCTAAATCAGGCACAAATGAGCTTTAAACATTAACATATTGAGAAACCTAATTTTTCTACTGTATTCCCAATTACGCAATTACACACATCCTCACATACAAAGTTGGCACATCCCATTATGCATTATGAATACCTGAAACAAGATATAATTCTTGTTCGCCATTAGAATAAGGTGTAACAGTTGTGCAGTCCAACAACAGCATTGTAAATCAAGGTAACAAAAAGTGCACACTCATATATCAAACTGCTCTTAACGGAGAAGCTCTGGCACTCTGGCATTTCCAATCTGATGAATCAATGCAGTCATTTTTGTATTACCGGTATTGCACAAACCCACACTTCTATACACTGTAAAACACAAGTCACTGGGTGGTGCTGATACTACATTTCATTAAAGCTCAACTGATGTTCAGCATTTGGGCTGTAGACGACACCACTTCTTCCCAGACTCTCTTCTATGCCTCCCTGCTATTGATACTGGAGCAGGCAAGTTTCTTATTGATTTTCTGGCAGATGCCTTTGGCACAAGCTGTAGCTGGCAAATATACTTAGCTTTCAGCACACCCCTCCAAAACAGAACTCCTTATAAATCAAGCCCCCAGATAATAGAGAACGTTGACCTACTAATAGGTAATAAGCAGAGTGCTTTATTCTGAAGCAAAATAGAATACAGCAACTGAATTTTCGAAAACGTCAAATGGCATATGAAGGAACCTTCTTTTGATGGAGTGGTACAATGGGTGGACAATCTGCAAATGTGAGATAGAAGGTGTGGCAAGACAGTAGAAGTTATATTAACAGGGCCTAACCTCTAAGGTAAGGTCCTGTGAATCTAATAATTACAATAGAATCATGGATCCTCACAATCAGAGCAATCATTGTAGCTTGAGGGATACGTGTTACCACTTTTGATGAAATGATAAGGTCATAATTAACACTTTGTCAAGTTGAAACTTTTTAAAGGTCACATATAATTATCCTTTTCAAGCAGTTTAAATAAGTCTCGAGCTCTTCAAAACATGTCTGTGAAGCTTCTTGTTAAAAATCCGCTCTGATCCTGTATTTTATCATGCCAATTAACCCCTCTATTTCAGCCATGCTCAGAACGGGCTGTTTCTGTGTCTATATGCAAATGAGCTGTGTCTGACTACGCCCCTCTGGAAGGGCTTGGGTGGCTCAGGCTTTCTTGCGCAATGCCCTATTATTTGCATTGATGAGGCAGTGCAGAACTAACACCTAGCTATGGGAGTGTCACCCACGTGGGGGAGGGTTTACTGCTCTTTGTGATGTCACAAAGGGAAAATCTCTAAACAGCCTGTTTGAGCACTTATTTTCTGAAAAGTGAAGCAGGTAAAAGACGATGAGGATGGACTTTTCTCATAATTTGGGGGGCTTGTAGACAGACTGGAGACACAGTGTTAGAAAAACATGGTATTTTGAATAATATGTGACCTTTAAAGAGGCAGTTAAAAATAGTAGGGATGCAGGAGGTAGGCAGGGCTGGGTCCCTCCTCAGAGTGACTATTTTTAACACTGTCACTAGAAGCACCACGGGACGTCTCATGGTTATTATTGGGCTAACAGTCTGGGATTGTGAGGCTTGCAGCAAAAAAAACAAAAAAACATCTTGTGTATGTAAAGACAATAAAAATGTTGGTTTCAATTAAAATAATTCACGTGCTGCATGGTTAGCCTCTGCTTAGCCTGTGTGTCATTCATAATGCATCTTGTCAAAAATAAGTATTTTTTGCAAGCTCAGCAATACGACGGTCAGCAGCTTTTACCTGTGATTAATTGAAACGATTCAGGAAAACTTCCTCTGGAAAAGACATATATGGCTTTAAAGAAACTTTCCAAAAAATACTGAGGAAATATACTTCATACTGTCCTGTTTGTCACACACAAGCACAAGCTGGCAAAGCAGGACACACGTGTGCCCTACTTAACAGACAAGAGTCACTCACAGGCCTTTGATAGTATCAGCTCAAGCAGAACAGGCAAAACGAAAAAAAATGGATACAGCTAGTGCTCACTTTGCCCAAAGTGGCCTCTCTCCTTTTGAACCTCAAGTCCTTGCCATTATGTCTGCCTATCTAAAGAAGCCACACACAATCGTGATAGAGAACTGGCAGTCATAGACCCTTTGGATAAAGCAGGGCAGCAATAAGTATGGCGACTCATCCTTAACACATCTGTTTAAGCTAAGCTATTTCTGTTCTTGTCGGCTGTTTGGGGGCATGAATCTATTATGTACTGTACACAGCAGCAATCATCCATGTTTGTCCCTTCCCCCATCAGAAGTCTACCCTGAGGCTCATCCCCCCTCTCTGGTGTCCATGTAAAACGTGAGAAGTGTCAATTACATAACAGGCAAATCTCTGTCAGTGTTATTTCTCCATAACGACGCACCATTTGGACTGAGCATGTGGTAATCCGTTTCTGGGAAATCAGAGTGAATGCAGAAATAAACAAAAAGAAAAACAATGCTGACATTTACTCAATGACTAGAGAGATGATCTTTGTTAACCGACAGTCAATTTTTCATATTCTTAACTGTCTGTAAGAAACACTTGGTCTTTTAAGTATTCAAACAAATTAATCTAATTGCCTAACAAACCTACACATTATTCAAGGCAGCAACAGACAATAAATAACAATAAGAAATAGAAAGGCCTGGTTACACAGCCTTGCATTTAACATTTGTGTACAATACATATACACAGGTACACATGAACTACTGCCGCCCACATGAAATGATGGGAAAACAGTCGAATTAGATGGAGTCACTGTTCTGTGAGAGAGCAGATGGCCTGAAAGGAAATGTCTGCTGCTCTAATGTACTAAACTGTGCTATACTGGACCAAATCCTTGTCACCTCTGCTTATTGGCATATCACGGGGCTCTGACGTCTCAGATCTCTCACGGGGGTGGAGATTCCCTGTTCCCTGGTCTGCTATGGCAGCAGATCCCATCTCGCTAATGCTGTTGCACAACCTTCAATCACTTTAATTCATTTTCAGAGCGGCCAGTCTGCTGATGCACTCCTCTCATGAGCAGTTATGTAATGTCTCAGGTCACTCTTCTGGAGGGAAGTATCTTTAAAATGTCGTTTTACCACCCCAAGAAGGGTTAGGGTCAATAATTCACATGGATCATGATAATTAACAGCCTACAGATGTATTTTCAAAGAAACATAGTTTCAAGGAAGCTCTCCATACATTTTATGTGCTCTGGCAACCTAATTTACTATTCCTCCATTCTATACTATTTATGGTCTGTGAAAAGAATATTCAATATATTGCTGGCTGCTTTTTCCTTGGAAAAAAGATGCCAATCTCCCAGATTCCAGCCTTTTACATAAAAAAAGAAGTCATGGAAATAGTAAAAGCCCATTGTACTGCTTGCACGTTCTGCTTGCTGTGCAAGAGTTTACAATCAAATGTAAAGAAATGTATAAGTATGTTAATTTAATAACACAAACATATGTGCTTTTCAGTAAATAAGAACTCTCACCGTTTTAAAGCTGTGTCAGTTATATGCTAAGATGTAGATGTGGCTTACAATATTAACATGTATGCTACATTTCATGTAGAAAATAAAAGTGAAAACAAATGTATATCACTTACTGCTGATGTATGAGGCATGGGGTTAAATCCACAAAGACTGCACACAGTTTTCTTGCATTCAGTGCAGGTGTCGTAATTTGGAGGGTCTTTGGAGCCAATGTTGAGTTCTACTTTACAAAGAGGGCAAGTGGACAGACTAGCTTTAGGAGCGACTTGTTTCACTTCCATAGGTGAAGCTTTCACTTCTTTTGCCTGTTCATTGGGCTTGGCTTTTTGAGGTGGTTCAGATGTCTGTGGTTTGGTCTCCTTTACAGAGGGCATCTTGGGTGAAGCTGGAGGTGTAGGTTTAGGAGAGCCTTGAGTTGTGATTGACATCTTACGCGGCGTAGGTGGGGTAGATTTAGGAGAGCCTTGGGTTGTAATTGACATCTTACGTGGTGTAGGTGGGGTAGATTTAGGTTCGTCCTGAACAGCTGTTGTAATCAATGTAGATGCAGAGCTGAAAAGAGATGAACCAAAACCAAACATCTTCCCAGTCACTGACTCAGCTGACTTTGCAGCAGCAGGTTGAGTTTTAGGACCACCAAATCCAAAGAGACCTCCGGATTCTTGCTGTTTAGCAGGCTGAGCTGCTGGTGTTGCAGATTTGACAGGAGGGGTAGCAGATCTTAAGGGCTGTTGTGGCGATTTTACAACTTCTTGTTTCGTAGGACCTGCCTTGATTACTGGCACAGTAGTTTGAGGAGGCTGTACCTTTGGAGCGTTTTCTTCAAACTTCTTCTGCTCGCTAGCCACATTCTTGCCATGTCCTTTCTCAGTACTTGAAAGGATCTGTGTCTTTTGAAAAGAGTCTTCTCCTGGTGGGTCTGTCCTTTTAACTGCAGTTGGCAAAGGAGCCTCAGCTTTGGGGGTTTCTCCTCTTTGGGATGTTGCCTGAGGGATCTCCTTTTTGACTACTGGTGACTCTGAGGGCTTCTCCTTCTGGATTACTGCTGGTTTATTCGTCTGTTCAGAGCCAGGTGTAAGAACCTTCCCTGGGGAATGTTGCGGTTTCACGACAGGGCGTCCAGCAGGCTCAGATGCCCCTAGAGCTCTGTGCATCTGGCAGTTGAGACAAAGCCATTCATTTACCTGAAAAAAGAGCAATGAAATATATCAGCTATTGGTGAATTAAAAAGAAACAATCTGATTATGATTGATAAACCAAAGATTTCATATTTTGCGGGACACTTTAATTTGTTTTAAATTAGCTGTGTCAAATTGTTTTACTTCTTCTGTCATTTCTGTGTCACATGTGTTTTTTCAAATTCTCTTTCATAGAAGCTTAAACGTACCTAGGATCAAAATAAATCATCAGCTCCATTATCTATGAGGATGTATGTTGAGTTATTCTTAATTGCCATACTAAACTGTTATGGTATATAACATTTCATTTTACAGTAAAATTGTCTTATTCAAATCAAATCATCAAATTAACTTTTATTCTTCAATATCATATGTCAAATTAGAGCAAGTTATTTACCTCTGCCACATTTGGCATGGGATTAAATCCACATTGGTTGCAGACATTAGTCTTGCACTCTGTGCAAGTGTTGTAGTTCGGAGGATCTTTAGAGCCTCTGTTTAGTTTAACTTTACAGAGTGGACAGATGGATAGTTCTGCTTTGGGAGCACTTTTGCTTTCCATTGGTGCGCTGGGTGGCTCTGGTGGAACTTTAATTACTTTGGCTTGTTCTTTTGAAGGAGTATTCTCCTGTTGTAATTCATCTGGTTTCTTCTCCTGAGGTGTCTGAGAAGCAGGTGGCTTGATATCCTTTGCAGGCAATGTTTTAGGGGATGCTGGTGGTGTAGTTTTAGGAGAAACATGGGCTGCAGCTGACATTTTACGTGGAGATGGTGGTGTATTTTTAGGTTCATCCTGGACAGCAGAGGTTATTAAAGTTGATGCAGAGCTTAAGAAAGAAGACCCAAAGCCAAACATCTTTCCAGTCACCGACTCAGCAGACTTTGCTGCAGATGGCGTTGTTTTAGGACCACCAAAGCCAAAGAAGCCTCCTGACTCCGGTTTTGGAGACTGAGCTGGCGGTGGTACAGACTTTGCTGGAGAGCTACCTGCTTTTGCAGCTTGTTGTGGGGGTAGCTTTCTCACTTCTGGATCAGGTGAAGGAGCAGACTTGGCGATAGAAGTCACAGCTTGTGGCAGCTTTTGTTGTGCTGGCTGTCCTGCCTTTGGATCTGTTTGAGGAATAGACTTAGCAGTAGAAGTCACAACTTTAGGGGCTTGCTGCTGAGGCGCACCAGGCTTTCCTTTGGTTGTCTCTGTAGAAGGGATTGGTGAGACATCAGTCTTTGTTATAGTTGATGGAACAGCTTTGTCTGACAATGGAACCGCTGAAGGGGCCTCTGTCTTTGTTAATGCATCAAGGGCTGAAGTTGTGGTTTCTTTGGTCTGAGCTACATTGACTAGCTCAGTCAAGGTTGCGGGAGGTTTAAGGGTGTCATCCTGAGAAATTAACATGGGTGTCTCTTTCTGCTGAGTTTCGGCAGGGACCTCTTTGCTTGGTGATGGTTGGGGTTTTATCATGGGGAGGCCTGGAGGTTCAGAAGCTCCTAGGGCCCTTTGCATCTGGCAGTTGAGGCAAAGCCATTCCTTCTGCTGAAGAAGAAAAGAATACAATGAGTAACATTCTTTCCATTTAAATTCACAAAAAAATCTCAATACAGCCCTTCAATGCAGTATTCAAAATACATGTGTATTTTTTAGAAATTCTAAGACATGTATGTTAGGGCAAGGGAACAAGGAATATACATTTGTATTTAAACAATTCCACACAAAATGTACTTAAAAAAGATGGTTATTCATATTTTTTGTGGACAATGATTTAATTACCTCTGTTGCAGTTGGCATGGGATTAAAGCCACATTTACTGCAGACAGTGGATTTGCATCCAGTGCATGTCTTGTAGTTGGGAAGATCCTTAGAGCCCATATTCAGTTCTGTCTTACAGAGTGGACAAACAGACTGGTCCACTTTGGGAGCAGCTTGGTAGGCTTCTGCTGGAACATTGTTCACTTTTGCCTTTTCTGACAAAGGAGCCTCGGTCTGCTGAAGTTGGATAGGAATCTTTTCCAGATTTGGTACCTCAGGATCAGAAGATTTTTCCTTTGCTAAAGTCATCTTGGGAGAAACAGGAGGGCTGGACCTCTGTGATGCTAAGATTTTGTCAGAAACTTGAGCTGGAGCAGACATTTTGTGGGAACTTGGTGGTGTTGTGCGGGACTCCTCCTGAACTGAAGACGTTATCAAGCTGGATGCTGAGCTAAAGAGGGATGAACCAAATCCCAACATCTTTCCAGTGACTGCGTCAGTTGTTTTTGAGGAAGCTCTCGGAGATTTAGGACTGCCAAAGCCAAAGAAACCTCCTGAATCTTGATTTTCTTGCTGTGTTGATGGAGGGGCAGGTTTGGCTAGTAATTTTTCTACAGTGCTTGATTCCTTGCTCAATGTTTTTGGGGGCTGGACTTTATCATGGGATGTGATCAGTTGTTCAACAGATTTCTGCACTGTAACAGATTTCTCATCTTTTGTTTCTGTGGTGACAGGATAAGTTTTAGCAGGCAGTGGTTTATTCAAGTCTGAAACCACAGCAGTTGTCTCTCTACCAGGAAGTGCATGGGAGGTGGGAATAGCCTTTGTATCCCTTGTAACCTTTCCATCGTTTGTTGGGGCTGAAACAGAATCTTGGGAATCTTTTGCAACAAGCTTGTCAGTGGTAGTTGTTTGAGTACCATCCATTTGATGTGTGGATATAGTTTCTTCTTTAATTTCCTGGGCACCCGGTGTTGGACTGCCCTGGATTTTGTCAGGCACAATTTTTTGTGCAGAAATAATCTCTTTCTTTTGATGCGCAGGTGCATCTTTATGAGCATCAGCAGTTGAGGACACTTTGTTGGGGGATGCCTTAAGTTTCATCAATGGAGGCTCTAATGATTCAGATGCTGCAAGAGCCCTTTGCATCTGACAAGTGAGACACAACCACTCGTTTACCTGTGGGGAGAGCACACACTCTATTTAGTAAGAATGTATTTTAGATAAGTCACTATAATTGCATTGTAGTACAGTTCAACAAAAATGTAACACATTTTGTTTTAGATCAAATATGTCATCCGTTTATAGAATGGTATGATATAGTTTTATCAAGTAATTTGCATCATTATTACAAACATGCTTAGTGAATCTCACTTACATCTGACATATTTAGCATGGGGTTAAATCCACACTGGTTACAGACAGCGTTTTTGCATTCGGTGCAGGTATTGTAGTTGGGAAGATCCTTGGACCCAATGTTGAGTTCAAGCTTACAGAGTGGGCAGGTTGACACGCCTTGTTTGACAGTGGCTTGGGGGACTACTGATATCTCTGATGGAGCTTTGTCCCCTTTGGCCTGGACGTTTTGCGGTGTTTGTTTGGGTTCTTCTGACTTCTTCTGTTGTTCGTTTTTCTGGGCAGCAGGGGATTTAATCTCTTTTGCAGGCGACATCTTTGGAGAAACTGGTGGAGTAATTTTGGGCTGGTCAACAGCTGAGGTTATCAAAGTAGATGCAGAACTGAAGATAGAAGAACCAAAGCCAAACATCTTACCGGTTACTGACTCTGCTGGTTTTACAGCATCAGGTTGAGTTTTACTAGAACCAAACCCAAAGAAGTTTCCAGACTCTTGCAAAGTCACTTCTGGGGCAATACTCTGTTTACGTTCAGTTTGCCTTGGCTGTTCAAATAATTTGTTTGGACCAGGTGTTTTCTGTGGCTCCTGTGGCCTTCTTTGAGAGGTAGCTGGGCTGAGCTGTTTTGGACCTCCATGCTCTTTAGCAGTCTCAACTGTATCTGGCTGTGCTGGTACAGATGGTTTCCTTTGAGATAAGTCTCTTGATGGTGGCTCTTTCTTTTCAGGCTCAGTTGGGCCGGTGACGTCTTTGGGGCTTGCAGATATTTGCAAGTTGGTGGGAGCTACATGTGGAGGCTTTGTGTCTCCGAGAGCCCTTTGCATCTGGCAGGTGAGACATAACCACTCCTTCACCTAAAAGAAATAAGGGATGTCATTTTACACTTATCTTACCGTTTTAGACATTTTGTGTATTATTAATCTTGGATTGTATTTGTGTATTGCAATTAGAATAGTTTTATTATATTTCATGTTTATTTATGTGTGTGTGTGTCTGTGTGTGTAGTAAGATAAACTAATTGGAAACCTCAATATGTATTACCCTATGAAAAAAAAAGGCATGCAAAATTTCAGAACTGAAAAAAGAATTGAAATCAACAGGAATTGAAAAGTCAACAAGACAAATTTAGTGAATGTTTAGTTGAATAAAATGATTTACATTCAAGAATCTGTAAAAGTTAAATGGTCTAATTCTTACCGATGTGTCATTTGGACTAGGGTTAAATCCACACTGCTTACAGACAGTGTTCTTGCATTCAGTACAGGAACTGTAGTTTGGGAGATCCTTGGAACCGATATTGAGTTCGACCTTACAGAGTAGACAGGTAGACTGGCCTGGTTTGACAGGTACTTGGGAAGCTTCTATCGCCTTTGAAGACTCTAATGGGGCAACCTCAACCCTTTCTGATGCAGTTGTCCTGGTCTCCTTGGACTGCTGTGCTTTCTTCTGCTGCTCAAGCTTCTGAGCATCAGGAGACTTCATATCTTTTGCAGCAGACAACTTGGGAGAAACTGGTGGAGTAGTTTTGGGTTGGTCATTAGCTGAGGTTATCAAAGTAGATGCAGAGCTGAAGATAGAAGAACCAAAGCCAAACATCTTCCCGGTAACTGACTCTGCAGGCTTTTGAGCATCTGGTTGGGTTTTACTACCACCTGAACCAAAGAAGCCTCTTGATTCTGGCTGTGTAGCAGTTATTGTACTACTCTGTTTATGTTCACCTTGATTTTCTTCTTTTGGTGGCTCCTTTGAACCCACCCTCTGATTTTCCTGTGCTTTTTTGTGATCAGGCGCTGGGCTGTCCTGTTTTAGTGGTAAAGTTGCAGCCTCTGATTTGGCTGTCTGCAACGATGCTGTAGACGGTTTCCTCTGTGGTAAGACTGGTACGGAGGTTTCTGTCTTTTGAGATGTAATTGGTTGGGAAGAGTCCTTCAGCTGGGCTGCTGCAGGTGAAGGAACTTTACCAGGAGCAGTTTGAGACTTCATTTTGGGAGGCTCAGATGCTTCAACTGCTCTTTTCATCTGACAGTTCAGACATAGCCACTCTTTTACCTAAAATTACAGATATATGGTTATGTGTTGCTTTTGATTTGCAAATAGAAACAGTTCATAACAATCCAAATATACAGAGTAACAGATTCATTTAAACCATACTAAAGATCAGTAATATAAAGCATTAATTTATTTTGAAAGAAAAGGTATTTATGTTTTCCTTAACTTACCTCTCCTGTTGGCATTGGGGTGAATCCACATTGGTTACAGACAGTGCTCTTGCATTCAGTGCAGGTATTATAGTTTGGTAGATCCTTGGAACCGGTATTGAGTTCAGCCTTACAGAGTGGACAGTTAGACTGGCCTGGTTTGACAGGTACTTGGGAGGCTTCTGTAGCCTTTGAAGATGCTGATGGGGCTTTGTCAGCTTTGACCTGTCCTGATGGAGTTGTGCTGGTCTGCAGGGAGTGCTCTGCTTTCTTCTGTTGCTCAAGCTTCTGAGCATCATGAGACTTCATATCTTTTGCAGGAGACATCTTGGGAGAAACTGGGGGAGTAGTTTTGGGCTGGTCAACTGCTGAGGTCATCAAAGTAGATGCAGAACTGAAGATAGAAGACCCAAAGCCAAACATCTTCCCAGTAACTGATTCTGCAGGCTTTGCAGCATCAGGTTGAGTTTTAGGACCACCAAAGCCAAAGAGGCCTCCTGAGTCTTGCTGTGTCCCTGCTGTGGTATTACTGTGTTTGCGTTGAGCTATGCTTTCTTGATCTGGTGGCTTCTTTGGACCTGTCTTTGTTCTTTCTTCTAGTACTTTATGATCTGTTGCTGGACTTTCTTGTTTCACTGGTAAAGTAGCAGTTGCTGATGCTGTAGATTGCTTTCTCTGTGGTGACACAGGTTCTAAGGTCTCCTTCTTTAGTTGAGCACTATCTGGACTGTCTGTCTTTTGTGTTACAGTTGGTTTGGAATTGTCCTTCAATTGGACAGCAGCAGGTGAAGGAACTTTGCTGGGTGATTTTTGAGACTTTATGGTGGGATGCCCCAGCTCGGATGCTTCAACTGCTCTTTTCATCTGACAGTTCAGACATAGCCACTCTTTTACCTAAAATTACAGATATATGGTTATGTTTTGCTTTTGAGTTGCAAATAGAAACAGTTCATAACAATCTGAATATGGAGAATAACAGATTCATTTGAACCATACTAAAGATCAGTAAGGTAATTGTAATAAGCTTATGAATATTAAAAAAAGTCTACAATATAAATCCACTGACTGCAATGATAATAGAGACATTTACGGTATATAAAGTATTACTTTATTTTGTAACAAAAGGTATCTATGTTTTCCTTAACCTACCTCTCCTGTAGGGATGGGGGTGAATCCACATTGGTTACAGACAGTGCTCTTGCATTCAGTGCAGGTATTATAGTTTGGTAGATCCTTGGAACCGGTATTGAGTTCAGCCTTACAGAGTGGACAGTTAGACTGGCCTGGTTTGACAGGTACTTGGGAGGCTTCTGTAGCCTTTGAAGATGCTGATGGGGTTTTGTCAGCTTTGACCTGTCCTGGTGGAGTTGCACTGGTCTGCAGGGAGTGCTCTGCTTTCTTCTGTTGCTCAAGCTTCTGAGCATCATGAGACTTCATATCTTTTGCAGGAGACATCTTGGGAGAAACTGGTGGAGTAGTTTTGGGCTGGTCAACTGCTGAGGTCATCAAAGTAGATGCAGAACTGAAGATAGAAGACCCAAAACCAAACATCTTCCCAGTAACTGATTCTGCAGGCTTTGCAGCATCAGGTTGATTTTTAGGACCACCAAAGCCAAAGAGGCCTCCTGAGTCTTGCTGTGTCCCTGCTGTGGTATTACTGTGTTTGCGTTGAGCTATGCTTTCTTGGTCTGGTGGCTTCTTTGGACCTGTCTTTGTTCTTTCTTCTAGTACTTTATGATCTGTTGCTGGACTTGCTTGTTTCACTGGTAAAGTAGCAGTTGCTGATGCTGTAGATCGCTTTCTCTGTGGTGACACTGGTTCTGAGGTCTCCTTCTTTAGTTGAGCACTATCCGGACTGTCTGTCTTTTGCATTACAGTTGGTTTGGAATTGTCCTTCAATTGGACAGCAGCAGGTGAAGGAACTTTGCTGGGTGATTTTTGAGACTTTATGGTGGGATGCCCCAGAGGCTCAGATGCTTCAACTGCTCTTTTCATCTGACAGTTCAGACATAGCCATTCTTTGACCTAAAACACAGTAGACAGCTTGTTATGTATAACTGTGGAATAGCAGAAATCGATAAAAAAGTAGAGCATTTATAAAAAAATAGAATATGAATGAAAATAAAATCAAAATGAGATCATTTGAAAGAGGTTACAAATCGTATTACCACACATTTATTGCAGATGTATGCAGTAAATATAGACATAATACCCTTGGTCCAATATGTTGTGAAAAATGTAATTTACCTCTCCCATAGGCATTGGGTTAAATCCACACTGGATACAAACAGTGGTCTTGCATTCTGTGCAGCTGCTGTAGTTGGGAGATGCCTTGGATCCGAAGTTCAGCTCAACCTTACACAGGGGACAGCTGTCCTGGGTTGTATTAGAGTGTGCTTGGGTAGTTGTTGCTGCTTTTGATGGCTGTGATAAAGTTTTGTCTTTTTTGCTCTGTTCGGATTCCACTGGTTTTTTCTCCTGCTCTGGCTTCTGAATTGGAGATTTTGGCTCTCTTGCTGGCGACATTTTGGGAGAGACTGACGGTGTACTTTTTGGAGAAATCTGGGGCACGGTGGACATCTTTCGGGAAACATGTGCTGGTGCAGACATCTTACGAGGGCTTGGTGGTGTAGTGCGTGATTCGTCCTGAACAGCGGATGATATCAAGGTGGATGCTGAGCTAAAAATGGAAGACCCAAAGCCAAACATCTTCCCAGTCACAGACTCTGTTGTTTTTGAAGCATCTGTCTTTGTTTTAGGACCACCAATGCTAAATTGGCTTCCTGTCTCCTGCCCTGCATCTGGGGTGACTTTTCTCTGTTTTATTCCCAGTTCATCTAACTGGGAAGTTGGTTTCTTGGATGGGCTCTCCTGTGTGTCAGTCTCTGATCCTTTTGTAGCCTTATTAGCTAATGATACTGTTGAAGGCTGTATTTTCTTAGGAGACCCTGGCGCAGAATTCCCCTTCTTGTGAAGTGTATCAGCCACTGGAGCTGCCATTTTTAAAGGTTCATCCAATTTTGGCTGTTCCTTTTTAAGAGTTTCCTTTTGATTAGGTATATTTATTTTCTCATCTGCAGTAGATGGGTTTTTTTTGCTGGCTAAATTATGAGGTTTCATTGGAGGTGCTGTGAGTTCAGAAGACCTAAGAGCTCTCTGCATCTGACAGTTGAGGCATAGCCATTCCTTTACCTGAAAAAAAGAAATGATGCAAAATTAATTGACATTGACTTTACATTCATGCAATTATTTAAATTACTGACATCTTTGCTTTAATTACCTCTGACACATTTGGCATTGGATTAAATCCACATTGGTTGCAGACAGTGTTCTTGCATTCAGTGCATTTGTTGTAGTTGGGAGACTCCTTGGATCCAATGTTAAGTTTCACTTTACATAGTGGACAAGTAGTTTGGCCGTCCTTGGAAACAGATGGGAAAGCTGCTACATCTTTCAGAGGCTCTGATGGAGCTTTTTCTACCTTGGCTTGTTGTAATGGAGAGGCTTTCGGTTGTTGCACTTGCTCTTGTTTCTTCTCCTGCTCTTGTTTCTGAGCAGGAGGGGATTTCGTTGCCTTCGTGGCAGGGATCTTGGGAGAAACAGGTGGTGTCTTTTTGGAATCATCTTGGACAGCTGAGTTCATCATAGTTGATGCAGAACTAAAGATAGAGGAGCCAAATCCAAACATTTTCCCACCTAGTGATTCTGAAGGCTTTGCAGAATCAATTTGAGCTTTGGGACCACTTAATCCAAAGAAGCCTACAGATCCCTCTTGTTTAGCCGAGGCAGTATTACTTTGCTTACGTTCAGATGGATTTGTCTTGTCTGGTTGTTTCGGAGGATCTGGCGCCCGGCCCTCCTGCATAGTTTTCTGACCAGGTGCTGGGCTGACTTGTTTCTGACTTTCAGCACTTTTAATGACTTCAGGTTTTACAGACTGCTCTGCTGGTGTTACTGGTTTCCTCTGAGGGGAGCCTGGCAAAGATGCCTCTTTTATTTTAGATCCAGAAGGTGTTGGAATGTCTTTCTGTTCAGATTTATCTAGTTGGCAAGTCTCTTTTTGTACGTCTTTGGCAGGTGCTGTGACTTTGTTTGGTGAGGCCTGTTGTTTCATCATGGGAGTTCCAGGAGGCTCAGATGCTCCGAGTGCTCTCTGCATCTGACAATTAAGACATAACCACTCCTTCACCTGTATGAAAACAAACAGTTAATAAGCACAATTAAGATCAGTATTCTTGTGCAATGGAATGTAATTCACTTGTAAAAAATAAATGTATTACATAGTTAATAAAAAAGAAAGAATGGGATAATCTTGTTGAGGTAGATTTTCTGTATTCAACAGCAGTTTCATGAGCTTACCTCCTTCACGTTTGGCATGGGACTAAATCCACATTGGTTACAGAAAGTATTTCTGCAGTCTGTACAGGTTTTGTAGTTGGAAGGCTCTTTAGAGCCCATATTGAGTTGCAGTTTGCAAAGAGGGCAGGTAGACTGGCCTGGTATGGAAATTGCAGCGGAGGCTGAATCTTTCTTCGGTGGATCTGAAAGAGGTTTTTGTACTTTAGGTTGTGCTGGTAAAGGACCCTTGGTATGGTGGAGTTGTTCTGTTTTTATTTCTTGATCTGATTTCTGGGTAGTGGGGGATTTGGAGTCCTTTGCAGCAGAGATTTTAGGAGAAATCGGTGGGGTTGTTTTAGGCTCATCTTGAACTGCTGAGGAAATCATAGTGGATGCAGAACTGAAGATAGAGGAACCAAAACCAAACATTTTCCCAGTCACTGACTCAGCAGGCTTTGCAGCATCTCTCTGACTTTTAGGACTGCCAATACCAAAGAACCCGCCTGTCTCCTGTTGGGTAGCTGCAGTGACATTTCCCTGCTTTTGTCCGGTTTGGCTTGGATGGTCTGGTTGTTTCTGAGGCGTCGTCTTCCGGCTCTCTTGTGGTGTTTTCTGAACAGGAGCTGGGCTAGCTTGTTTAGAACTTTCTGGCCCTTTAGCAGCTTCTGCCTTTACCACTTGTGCTGCTGGAGTGGATACTTTTCTCTGAGGGGAGCCTGGTGCAGAAGTCTTCTGTAGAACAGGCTGTGCTGGGGTAGGTTTTTTAATTGATGAGTCGACCAAAGATTTCTCTTGATGAGTTTTAATTTCGCCAGTAGACCGTTTCACCTGGCAGTTGAGACAAAGCCACTCTTTTCCCTTAAAAACACAAACAAAGAAACAAATTATACATGCATATGTTTAAAAATAACAGTGCACAATGAAAGCTTGAAATATAATAAACACAAAGTAAAAATGTATTCCTAACAGAAAAAAACAGTGAGCTAAATCGATCATTTTAAAACTGCTGAGGTAAGCTCATAAATAAGTAAGCAAAGTTACAGTATTTACAATGACGTTTACACTATACAAATTAAAGTTCAAATATCAGCTGTAGAGGGGTTCAGAAGCACCGATGGATCTACCAATCCTGATCTTGGTTCACCACTGTTTCAGTTTAAGCATTATCACCTGATCAAGTAGCCTCCCTACTGTCCTTGGCAAGTTAGCTTACTAACTGTGCATTGAATTACAAGAGTCAAGTGTCAGGCCCTTTGTGTCTCAGATACCCTGAAAGAAGCCACGTCCATTAAACCTGTATGTGGTATTCCCTGCAAGACAATCCCCATGTGCTGTGTGTTTATGTGATTAAAATGTATGTGTATTTTCCCTACAGCTTTTTAACTAACTATAAATTATTTTAAATATAATTACTACAATCCAAAAAGGACTTAAGGGAAAGGCCATGACCCAGGAGGCGTGTGCAGATGTTTTTTTTTCTGTCTGAAGGTCTGACACATACCCCTCTTACAGCCTGACTGTTTTGAGGCTAGAGAACTGTGAGTGGAATATTAAAAAGAAGGCTAAGAAAGATGGCTTTGCAGCTTAGTCAGCTATAGTCGTAGGATTGGCCCAAAACATTCATCACTAAAGTTATTTCATTTTTTAAAAAAATCCAAAACATGCCTTTTATCATAAGATGAACTTAAACTGTGTGACTTGAAATGATTGCAGCAATTACATGTATTCATGTAAATATTTTTGAACCATTTGGAAAAACAATAGAATAATGAACCACCCTAAACATCAAAAGGAATTGTTCTGCTTCAAAAGCCTTAGTTTACAAGGATTGTTTGTGTACTACTTTACTGTTTCTACGTAATGAACACCTCAGCGATAATAAGCAATAGTGTAACAAATTAGACTGTACCAGCTGACTGGTTATCTATGAACTATGGCAGCAAAGGAAATGTGCATCAGAATTTATAAAGAAGATGATGATGTATGTCAATAATTAGAGTTCAAAGATTTGAAAATTCCTTCCTCCCTTTATTCAATTCTTCATTTATCCCTTTGTTACCGTATTGATCAATATCAACCATGTCTTACCTCTTTAACATTTGGCATTGGGTTAAATCCACACTGGTTGCAGACCGTACTTTTACAATCTGTGCAGGTGTTGTAGTTGGGTGGATCCTTTGAGCCCTTATTGAGCACCATCTTGCAGATTGGACAAGCTTGGCCTGATTTAGAGACATTTTGGGAGGCTGCTGCTGCTGCCTTTGGAGTCTCTTTAGTAGCATTGGCCACTTTGTCCTGTCCTACTGTATTGGATTTCCCTTCGGTGACTTGCTCTTGTTTCTTGTCTTGAACTGACTTTTCTACCGGGGGTGGTCTGGTCTCTTTTGTTGACTGCATTTTGGGAGAAATTGGTGGTGTGGTTTTATGCTCATCCTGAACAGCCGAGGTTATCAAGGTAGATGCAGAGCTAAAAATTGAGGAACCAAAACCAAACATCTTTCCAGTCACTGACTCCTCTGGCTTTGCAGCTACAGGTTTAGAGCCCCCGAAGCCAAATAAACCTCCTGACTCCTGCTGAGGAGCTGGAGCTGCACTGCTTTGTTTTCGTCCAGTTTGACTAGTCTGGTCTGGTTTTTGAGACCCAGATTTTCTCTCAGTCTCAGGTGTCATTTTCTGCATGGACGCTGGGCTGGCCTGTTTTTGAATATCTAGTCCTTTAGCAACTTCACCCTTGGATGGCACTTTTGCTGAAGTAGACTGCATTTTCTGAGATGAACCTGATGTCGCCATTTCTTTTGCCACAGATGAGGCAGGAGATGGTTGACTTTGAGCAGGGGAGACTTTGTTGGGCGAGGGCTTTTTTATGGAAGGTCCTGTTGGTTCAGAAGCTCCTTGGGCTCTCTGTATCTGACAAGTAAGACACAGCCACTCACGGCCCTATAAAGACAACGAAAACATAAATACATTTTCACAGTTAGAAAATATAGATGCTCGAAGTTAAAGACAAAAAAATGGTCTAGAAAAATATTATTTTCTTCATTTAACAATTATAGTAACCTTGAAAAATAGAATTTCTGATAGTGTGGTATACATATAATGCAGTGTCATAGTCTATTTAAATGATGTAACCTCACTGAGCTTTCCCAAATTGCACTTCTTACATAGTGAAATAGTTTTCGATTGTCAGTTAAAAATCATATAAAATTAAGAGCCAAATGTATATACTTTAAAAAGCAGAATTCTGTTAGAAGACACTATAGTAAAAAATAAAATGTACTGTACTTACATCAGAGTCTGGAGGGCTGAAGCCACAGAAGCTGCACACGTCTGTTTTACACTGTGTGCATGTTTTATGGTTCTGTGGTTCCTTGGTGTGCATATTAAGTTCTGTTGTTTTACACACAGGGCAAAGAGGCTTAGCTGCTGCTTTTGACTGAGATCCAGCTTTGGTCGCCCCTTGTGATGAAGACCCTGTCCGAGAGAGGCCAGGTGTTCCAGGTCCCTTAGTGCCTTGCTGCTGAGGCCCGGGTTTAACCGAGGACTGCTGCTGTGGTGTAGTCCTGACTCCTTGCTGTTGCTGTCCTGCCTTTGTTGAACCCTGTTGTTGCTGGGCTACTTTAGGGGAACCCTGTTGTTGCTGTCCAGATCTTGGCGACCCCTGCTGCTGCTGCTGCTGCTGCTGCTGTCCTACTTTAGGTGACCCTTGCTGTGTGCCAGTTCTTTGTGACCCAGCCATTGTGGGGTCTTGCGCACCAGACTTTGCAGGCCCTTGTTTTTGCATCCCTGTCTTAGGTGGAACCTGTTGTTGTGATGGTGCCTTTGAAGGTTCTTGTTGATGTCCGGATTTAGGTGAACCATTCTGTGGGGGACCCTTAGGCTGTGTCCCCGCCTTTTGAGCAACTTGTTGCCCGGCAGGCTTGTTTGGGGGTCCTGCCTGTCCATTCCCATGCAGCTGTGGTGACCCTTGTTTAGGAGGAGGCTGGCTCTTTTGCATAGAGGGGCCCTGGCCAGATTTTTGGGGTCCCTGCTGCGGTTGAGGGCTTTTGCCAGGGCCTGCTCCTGGTTGCTGTTCTCCAGGTGGCGGTACCCCTTGCTTAGAAGGTGATTTCTGATTTTTATCCCCTTCCCCATCATCGCCAAATAATCCAAACTTATTCACAGCAGAGGACACAGCATTTAGGGGGTTGGCTCCACTTAGGAATTTGGAGGAAAACATGGCGGGGTCTTCCTCCTCCTCCTCCTCCTCCTCCTCCTCCCCCTCCTCTTCCTCTTCCTCCTCCTGCTCCTCACAAGAGCTGGAGTCTACAGGGCTGTCTGAGTCAGAACAGGAGCTGTCTCCTCTCTGTTCTGCCTCTCCTGCAGAGGCCTGAGGGGGGGCTGTGGCTGGAGCCGGGGAGAGGGCATCTACAGTCCCGATGCTGCTGCTGCTGCTGCTGCTGCTGCTCCCTGGGCTCTCTTCTGGCTCAGCATCTACATCAGACTTCCTAAAATGCACAAGAAACAGAAAGAGAGGACGTGTTCGATTATAGGAGGACCATACAAGACTAAGGAATAATTTCTCTGTATATTTTGTGGTGGAAAAAAGAAAAACCCAGTAATGCAGCAACAGCAAAACCAAAGTGTGATTGATGAAGAAACCTTATATCATTCATTGACTGTTTCACATTCCAAAGCTGGGTCTCTGATCCAATTTAACATTTTGACTCAGAATTATTATCAAGTAATGTGTGATAAAAATTCCATTAAGAGAGAGCAACCTTTTATAGCAAACTGAGGCTTTGACTCTGCAGTGCATACATATTCTGTGAACTGAAAAACAACAGTGAAAAGACTGTTAATATGCCTCTGTGACACAACACAGTGCCTTACAAATATAATTCACTTTTATCCGAGCAGAAACGATTATCTTTTACATAGCAAGTCGTCGCCTCTATACACAGAAAAGCCATTAATGATTCAGCCTCACTTTGATTCACTTCGCTTCGACTGTTGCTTTCAGCACCATGGACAGGGTCAGAGCCGCTCTGCTGGTCACACAGCATATATAGCCTAACTGTACAAACCCCAGAGATCGCTTTCAGCCAAGCAATACAATACGGTGCAAAGTGTAACACAGGAGGAGGCATACGAGGCTATACTCTCAACAGCCACTACAAATCAAGCTACAGTAACCCATCCAATGTGGACTCACAGGTTACCGGATTACTATTTAGCCTGCCATCGTCATCCTCTGCTGATGGCATGCTCGAGTTTTCCTCGCCCAGTGTGTAGAGGAGTGAGCAATATCATGCAGGATAGGTTTTTTTTTTTTTTTTTTTACAGCAGCACGACGAGTAAACACGGGAAAGCTTAGCGCTCTCTTTGGAGAAACTGCAGGCACATCCGGGGGCCTGTCAAAAAACCTGATACTTTGCGTTACAAGAAGCAAAAAATCAAGTCTGGGATGAGCAACTGTCTGTATAATTTAACGTTTACACGCATTTGACATAAAAAACAAAACAGAAAACACTGGTTCACAAAATGAGCAGTTAAGAGGATTTGATGTCAATCCACATCACATCGTTTTATCGTGATGTAAAGAAGCAACATACATAACGCCTGACCGTACACATAGCCTGATAATATGCAAGTCCGCAAAGGGTATGAGGTGATGACAGCTCTGAGCACAGGGAAAGCAGGAAATAAAAAGCACGTTATCACCTATTTGTGTGCCCTTGAGCAGAAGTCTGTGTAGATTTCGGAAAATTACAAATCTTGTGCAATCCAGATGTGTTTTAAAAACCAGCAAAGAATCAACGAGGAAACCCATCAAAAGCTCTGTCATCGGCGGCATCCACAGAAATACCATCTGTTATCCACTCCCGCGTCTCCCCCCCACCACCACCACCACCACCCATCCTGCAGCCGAGCATCCTTCACCCTACATGGTCACAATGTCAAACACTGACGCGCGCTATTCCCGTGCAAGCGGAGTAAAATTGTACCTTCATCTACAGCAGATCTGTGTCCCTATCCTCGACCCGAAACTCCTCGGATATCCCCTACGTCCGTGTCTGATCGCTGGAGGGATGGAGGGCACAGGGCAGCAAGATAGAGAGAGCGATCAGCATCCACTCCGCCTCCCACTCCAGTGCGCAGGCGCCGCATCTGACAGGTGATCACAATATATATCACGCACGGAAATTGAAATTAAAGGGGACAAGGCGATTTATTTCCCCCGGAGTCACGTGTGATCGGCGGCGGAGACCTGAAGATTTACCCACCTCGTAATATGTTGCACATTCTCTCTGCGACAGCGACATAGGCCCTATACGAGATGTCAGTGTGTAGATCATGAGTACTGTGGAGGGATAATGTGATTTTAGCAGCGAGAGTGCAGAGCCATCAGGGGAATGTCAGTTATTAATCAGATGAAGTATTCAATTTCACATATCATGTACCATATTTGGTATTTTCTAAACCAATCTATACTCAAACATCTATACTGAGATTCAACTTTTGTGTTTTCTGTATAATAAGTTAAATATAGCCTAGATTAAGGAAACATACTAAAAAGGAGAATAGGTTGATTGTTGACACTGTCTTGCATTTTCTCTAAGAACTTAAAAAAAAACAGATCTATGTATTTGCTAATCTTTTACAGGTTAATGCCAGGTTAGCATTGCAAGTTAGCTGAGCATTTGCTATCCCCATAATATTGATTTATCTGTTATCCTATTAATTTTTTTTTATTATGAACTATTTACTTTTTTATGATTTATTCTGTATGTGTTGTTACAATTATGTATCAGTTTAATAATATATAAGTATACATTTTAAATGTTATTCCGCATCTTAGCTCTGAAGCGTTATTTATTTGTTCTCTCCTGCTGTGTTTTTTTTTTATTGTTTGAATGCACAAACGGCTCCAAACCATAGCTCCAAAACAATGGTTCCTAGTGGGTTGAATAACATTTTTTTAATTGAATCCAAAATCAGAGGAAAAGTACTGTCATTTTTTTTCCAATTTTACTTATCACAGACATTATATGTCCTTCCATCTCTCCGTTTTTTACACTGTAAGTAGCATGACTCGTCTCAGCTTTTTATAATGAGCCTCATAAAATGCCTGTCATACAGCATTCATCTTTCTTTATCAATGTAGAAAACCAAATTGCTTCATCCATAAAGATTTATGACAAATATGCTAGATATAATCCACACAGGTTTCAGTTTTTTCCAGCCATTCTTAAAGCCAAATGTGGGCAAAGACTGTCTCCAAATAAAGACATTTTTATTCAGCATATATATACCGATGTATTTCGGAGAAGAAACCTTTCCTAAGTGCAGCAGTTACACCGTCTAGACATTTCCTCCTAGGCCTGGATCAAAAGGTTTTTGCTGTTGGTTGCATTTTTATACTTTATAGAAGACTAAATGGAGATGTGTGTGCCACAGGCACAAAGCACCTCTTGAGTCAGTGTAACCTCCCTCTTCTTCCTCATTGTGGCAGTCCTCCAACAAGAGTTTTTTTCTACAGGGCAGATGTGATGTGAGGAGACAATCTTGGAGATCTTATCCTGTGCCACTGTCAGAGTGACAAAAAAAACCCCCAAAAAACTTGCTGGCATTCTTCTTTTTGCTTCTTCTCCTTCTCAGGCCAGATGAGGAGACAAAGCGAGACCGACCGTGATCCTCCAAATGAATTAGTATCTTTTGCACGATACCACATCGTAAAGCTCTGGGTTTTACCATCAAAACTGTGCTTCACACATCCCTCCCTCACAGAACACAGTCTTGATGTTTAGAAAATTGTGATTTAAGAATAAGAGGAGGACACATCCAAAATGAATGATACTAAACTCATAAAAGAATGAATGACGTGTCTCCCACGCTTGTGCAAATTTACACACCGCAATCAATACACGTCTATTCAGTATGTGGGGGAGCGTGTGTGTGTGAGATGTGTGGGCAGGAGGACTGAGAGCAAGTGGTGTGTGGGCGTGTGTTGAAG
Source organism: Labrus bergylta (assembly GCF_963930695.1). Classification (NCBI taxonomy): domain Eukaryota; kingdom Metazoa; phylum Chordata; class Actinopteri; order Labriformes; family Labridae; genus Labrus; species Labrus bergylta. The sequence goes on along the minus strand of NC_089201.1, from coordinate 29,037,205 downwards.
AGTTACGTCATGCGTGATGTGCGAGCGGCTGAATCGCTGTGGTCTCTCTTTGGAAAGTGCCAGATTTGGCTTCATTGCTGACACACACACACACACACACACACACACACACACACACACACACACACACACACACACACACAGACGGGCAGAGGAAACGTTCATCAGCACAATCTCCATCTGGGGATATAGGCAGTAGCTTCGCATGGGCCGGAAATCCTTTAAGTAATCTAAGACTGCTAGAATCTACCTCATCCTGACAATCTGCTGCTTAAAAAAGAATATAATACTCTTCTTTGGTTTTTTTTTTTGGAATTGTATAATTTGTCAATGCAGGCCTAATGACACCACTTGTAATCAGGACCACTCCATGTATTTTCAAAGATAATAGGCTATGTAACAACACTTCTTTAGGCCTGTTATTTTAAATCACATGGCCATACATAAACAAACTGTTCCTTGTTTTCATCGATGTCAAAAACAGTTTTCATCCTACACCGAGAGTGCGTCGTGTTTGTCAGTCAACAGTATTATGTAAGAGTGTAAGACAGCAGGCAATCACCAGATGCGAGACCATCATGTTCTTTTCTTTTTGATCGCTCCCCGCTTGTCAGTTTAAAAGCAATAACCACAATCTCCACTGTCACCATCCTTTTTTTTTTTTTTAACTCCCACGCACTCTCTGAAAGCTGGACCAGACTTTTTAATCCTGCACTCTCACAGCTGAAGCATCATGGACTTTTAACAGAATCACTCGTTTGTAAAGATGGACCCAAGAATGAAAAGGGGATGGTCTCCGCGTCTATTGAGTTGTGACTAGAATTCAAGCTGCTCATGCTTAAAAAAGCTTGAATATTAAAAAAAGTCTTTCACCTGCAGGTTCTTTTGTCTGAATTTACCACTACGTGTCGAGTAAATTCACACAAGGATCGAGATAAAGTGCCTTTCGAGGGAACAATCTTTTTTTCTTACAATGCCTCTCCATTCAAGCAGGTCCCATAGAAAACAGACTGAATTCCCACACAGGAATTTCAAAAGAACAGCATCAGTCACTCTGCTTTCTGTTCTCTTGTGTTACTTAGTCCTGGTAGAGGCACAAAGCCTACTGTAATGAACCAAAAGCTTGTTTTCTGACTGCATTCATATCAAAATAACACATAAATCCCCAGCAAGGGACGGGTAGAGCAGACAACTGATAAATGAATGAATATAAATTATACGTATTGTTATTTGAACTCTTCCTTGTCTTTAAAGTCTTTCTATGTGATTTTTCACACTTAAATGTAGAAATCAAGTATATCCTCTGAAAGTAACTCTGTGAGTCATGACTGTCTACAATGGGTGTAACACCCGAGTCCCACTGTCTGTGATGTTTTCAGAGTTTTCAGAGTCCTATCTTCACTTTGTTTACATCGCCTGGACGGCCGGCTGACTCCTCCCCTCGTGTATAAAAGTTGTTTAATTGAGGGACTAGAGAAAAGAAGAATAACATACTGTACTCACTGCTTAACTGTGTTTCTAGATCACGCTCATTTCAGGTAAATTTACATGCAGTGTGAAGATACCAGCATAATAAAGATCGCTAGCATTAGCATGCTAACACAACAATGCAGCGCGAGTTGTTTTGGTTTCATGCTGGTGCTCAAGGGCGACATCTGCTGGATCAAAAAAACACATATAAAGCCTTTAAACATTTATCCCTTAATTGTGTTTCAATGATGCATATATTCGGCTGAAGTCTTGATGGGGAAAGCTGGGGGAACATCTTGGACAGGTCAGCAGTCCAACTAAAGACACAACAACGTCCACACCTACAGACCTTTGATAGTTTGAGTTTGCAGTCCCAGCTAACCCTGAAAGTCTTTTGACTAACACTCCACACTTGCATGGTGGCAGATTCCCTCAATGTCACACTTGGGGATCGACAGGCTGTCATAAGGTTGTAATGTTGTTTTTCAGATGCAGAATAGAATAGTAGACGTAGGGAATGTGACAAGTATGGATTATTTACTTCTAGACAATGGACAGTAAAAAAAAAAAGACCTGAGCACCATCCAGTCGTAATCCAACTGAACACAACAGTTTAAACAGATTAGCTAGCATAAGAACCAGCTAGCATTGGCATTAAAAATGTCGTTGCTAACATTACTATTTAAAATATTTTAAGATCTAATAATAAGGCATGGATTCCAAGTTAACAGTATTGTTAGCTAGGAACTGGTTATGCTAGCTTTTGGTTAACTAAACTAGCATTATTCAAATGGTTTCAGTGGTGTTTGTTATTTATTTACTTGTTGTGTACTGTGATGTACTGTCAATATTGTTTGTTGTGTGTTTGAATCGACCTGGTGACAAATGGGTTTCCCCCCTGGGGATCAATAAAGTTTTCTAATCTAGGAATCGGCGACATTAGCTAGAAATTGATTAAATGCTAAAGTTAGCTGATGTGACTCAGCTGCTGATATATCAGCTCATTAATTTGTTGTTTTACTTTAGAAATGTGTCTGATTTCTGTCATGTATCTGTTTTAGAAACCTGAAATACATCAGCACAAAGTAACAGAGACAGTCCATACCTATCCCCTTCTTCTACTTTTTTCCAAACATTAACATAGACATGAGGTCACGTCTTGTCTGACAGTTGACCAGGTGCCTCTGAGGGTTTTTCCTTTTTTTGCAGCATTGCCTCTCTGCTCACTCAGGCGTGCACCATTAGAAAGACATCACATTCATACAGCGTTTGTATTCTCCTCTGCACCGGTGCGCTCGGTGCCAGAACCCACACAACCAATTTCTTTCTCTCGCTTTGCGCTCTCACACACAAACACACTCGAACAAACAGAGCTCAGAAGCAGTACTTATCTCGCTCACATTTTAATTAAGCCACCACACTGAAGCATAACACTGCCTTAGCAGTTTCTGACTCCCCGAGCTGTAAATTCTCACGGATGAGAATGCAACTTTCACAACAACAACAACAGCCAAAGAAACACTTACATGTGCCATTGGAAAAAAGAGGAAATAAAAAACACACACACACACACACACACACACACACACACACACACACACACACACACACACACACACACACCTCTTGTGACCCTTGAGGAAGGCGAAACAGTTTTTCCCCGGCATGGTTTTCTCTGGAGCAGAAGCGGAGCAGTGTGGAGCTGTAACCTGCATGGAGCTGTAACCTGCATGGAGCTGTAACCTGCATGGAGCTGTCTTGCTGTCCTCTCTAGGTCTCTAGGTCTCTCCGCCTGTGTTTGTTAGGGTCACCGTGTAATCTATACAGTAACCCGATCACATACACTTTGCCAGTGTCATTAAATTTACAAACCTTCCCTGAGGAGGGGAAAAATATGGACTCACGGCACCCATCTCAAGAATGCACCAAAACGACAAAATGAAAATTGTTTTTTTTCTCGTTATGGTTTTAAGTATTGCATTAAGATTTACAGAAATGATGGTGTCATTTGATCCACCCTTGTTTGTATCTATAAATTAGTAAGTATATAAAGAAGCAGTCTTTTTTTTTTGTTCAAATGATTGACCCTGACATAAAATGAAGACATGGGAAAACGTATTTCCCTCTTGAATTCTGCTTCACATTCAAGCCTTAATTTACCTTACCGCACATTATAAATGTTACAACAGTGTAATTGACTGTCTGATAACTTGATTGTGTTAAAATGTGCATGATGCGCAGGTAGAGTTACAGCCTTTGGCAGTCTGCTGTGTGTCACTAAAAGGAGCATCGTTAGTGCTTTGCCTCCTCCCTCTCCTCACGCAGCACCTCGCCAGAACGCTGCACAAGTCTCTCATGCCACCCAGCCTTTTTTTTTTTTTTTTTTTTCCTGACCAGTGACCACTGCTATCCACCAAACTAAAAATACTCTTAAAGGAACAGTGCCTTCAAGACATTACACTTATCACTGCTCTCCCTTATTCTTATCTTGATTTTCCTGCCAGCCCCTTCCTCTATACTATACTGCCATGTCAGGGGAGAGTTCTCAGGGATAACACAGTTCACGCCCTCGTATCCTACAAATCAGTGAGCATGAAATCAATGCTGATCAGAGTCGCTAAGGCAAAAGAGAGAAGGATGGTAGAGAGAGAGATAAGATAGGAAGCTGTGGTTGGAATAAAAGCGCATCTTATCTGATTATTGAAATAAGCACAGTAAATTGATAAAAAAATGCGAGATGCAAGAACAGGAAAGGAGTGGCATGGTGTGAATGCAAGATAGGCAGAGCTGCAGCTGCTTTAACACTTACATAATCCTTTATTAGATCTGGCAAATGCCTTTAGCTGCAAGTCCCCACTGTCATCCTTTAATCAGACACATCTAATACGAGTAGCCATTAGCTGCCTGAATTATTTAAAGGCAAAAGTAAAGTGCAGACATCTGCATTGTGTACTAAAGGCGTTGCTCTGTCTTTTTATGGCCCAGTAAGAAAGCCTGCTAAACACAAATTCTAACTGTGTGGCAGAAAATCACTGAAACAGAGAGAATGTATTAACCCTATACCACTGAACAGAGCACATGATCAGTGGCGAGGCTGTGCAGACTCTGTAGGAAATATTGCTGTTTGGTGTATACAGTGTTGTTTGATGTTCGGCAGGGAGAGGGACATCAGAATGTTTGCAGAGGTGCTGTGATAAGGTCTAGACAGCCGGCTGTATAATTAAAGAGGGGTAAAGGAAAAAGAGGTTTAAGACTGCCAGAGGGCTCCTGCTTCACCAGTGTACAGTGTCAGAGGCAAACATTGCTCACATACTTTGCATATCGTGAATATTTTCCTTGACTTTGATGAATTCCAAAGTGATACATCAATCAATCAATCAATCAAACTTTATTTATATAGCGCCTTTCAGACAAATTCAATTGCAGTTCAAAGTGCTTAACAAGAGTGCAGAAAAGTTACTGACCAAAAAGTAGTTCATAACATCATTGATAAAATCATTGAGAGACTAATGCACACCAGTAAGAATTAAAAAACATGTATAAAAATGAAAAAATAAAATATGACACATAAAAGCAATAAGATATTACAATTAATACATAGGACAAGAATATTTAAAATTGTAGTAGGATAAAAAAGACAATACAATAATTTTAAGATTTGAATTTGTATAACATCAGTTTTGTTACATTTCAAATATTCAAAACAAATTGGATTAGTCAGATGTGCAATTCATAATTTCTTTAAGCCCTTTAATATATATATATATATAAAGTAATGTTTTTTTCTTCCAGATTTCTATGAGCATTCAATTTTGTAAGTAATATATGACACCCATTGTTGGTAGATGGTGCAGAGCATACAACTGAAATTGTTACATTTTTGTAATTGATTCAATATCTGTTAAAAATGCTCAATTTCACAAATGTGTTTGAACTTTCCAAATGTTTTACATGTTTTCATTTCTTCACTACAGCTGTTCCATAAATGAACCCCCTTTGTTGTGATACGGTGTAGTTTCACGTTGGTCCTTACTGCTTGTTTTTTTTTTGCACATAAATATTCCTCTGAGGTTGTGCTTACTTTTCCTTTTCTGAAAAAAAAGATTTGGATACTGATCAGGTTAACTGATGATTTTTTTTTACTCTGTACATGATTTGGATGGTTTTCAAAGTCGACGAGATCTTGGAATGTCAGTGTTTTCAGTTTGATGAAAAGTGGGTTTGTTGATTCTTGAGGTGGATTTTAAAAAACCTTATATGGTATTTTATGCTCCAAATAGTGGTACTCCTGAATATCAATAGGTGGACAAGTGCACTCAGAATTGCACATTTTCTAGCCCATCGTTTTTCTTTGACTTCCTTTTAGTATTCCTCACTTGCCACTTGAAAGCTACAGTATGAGTGAAAAAAGAGCAGATGACCTTGCATGTGTGCATGACTGTGTGTCACATTCCTTTCTAAGAAGGAGCCCATGGAGGATGAGAGGCATCACTTTTCTGGTGTGCTTTTCATCAGGACTTTTGCAGTATACTCCTATGTCACCTTCACTGGCAACTGCTCAGGGTACAGCCGTGGTACAGCCGAGAAACTGTACCACCTGCTGTGTGTGTACATAAGCGTGTGCGTGTGCCTGTGCGTGCGCGTTTGTGTGTGCCATTGAGTATGCACACTGTGCACAACCTGCCTAGGGAGAGGATCCATTCTCTCATCAAATATTCACCAGCAACCACAGGCTCCCAGCTGCCTGCTGCTATAATGCACACACATCACTGTGTTATGGGTGCCTGAGAAAAAAAAAACTGGCCCATAGAATGTTTTGAGCAGTTCTTTTTGAAGATCATTTTTCAAGTTTATGCAGCTCAGCTTAAAGCGTAACTGCTGTACACCTACACCTGGATACAGCAAATCATCCACCTCAGAGCAAGCCGACTGCTTTTGCTAACTTGTGAAAACAGCAATTCCCAGGTTTCTGCTCATGTGATTTCTGTTTCTCACAGCTGTTAGTGCAATATCCCACTTTGATATGCACGCCATGTTCATCAAAATAGTCAAAGTGTTGGTCTAAACCATCTGGGTTGATGTGCAGTTAGACGTACAATAAAACAAGCATGGTTTACAGGCGTAACTGCAGAAAAAACATGTTCATGTAAGCATTTATTTAGCCTGTCTTATTTATTTACTGCCATGTATATCCTGTGACATGATCCACTTCAGTTTATTACATGCATTCATGCAATGGCTGACTGAAATGTATAAATCATCTTAAGAACTCCATAACAAAATGATTAACTTTTTCTGAAGTGCAGAGATGTGATCGATACACAGGTAGCCAAAAAAAAAGCTTGAGGTAGGCTATTACAATTAAAGAAGAAATATAAATGGCACATAGTCTTTGTTTAGAGCTGTAACACAAACTAAAGAGCAGATTCTATAAGTTTGCTCCAAATTTTGATGAATGGTAAATGGACTTCAGCATGTATAACGCTTTTCTAGTCTTCTGACTACTCAAAGCGCTTTTCACAACCCAGGTCACATCTACCTATTCACACACTGTTGGCCAAGGCTGCTATGTATAGTGACCATCAGAAGTAACTAATCCCATTCATACACATTCATACGCCACCGACGAAGCAGCTGGAGCAACGTGGGGTTAAGTGTCTTGGACACATTGGACATGTTGCTGCAGGAGCTAGGGATCGACCTCTTGACCTTCCAGTGGTTAGGAGACGACCGACTCTACCAACTGAGCCACAGCCTAGATCAGTTTAGATCAGCCACAAATATTCAATTAAAATGAATGAGTACAGTGTTATAACACTGGCAGAACACAGAAAAACACACCCTGCTTTATAGATATTGAGCCATGATTTATAATTCAACCCTCAGACTGAAAAGATGCAGTCACTGAACCGCTGAATGTCTATTTTATTTTCAATGCAGAAAACTGTGAAAGTCAGAAAGAAAAGCATCCAATACCTTTGTTACAGTAAAATTCCACCAGAGGAATTCATTTCATAGTTGACTTGTTTCATGTTTTCATGAAATAGTGGCAGCTCAGTCCTCTGTTGCCAATACATCTCTTTTGCATAAGGTATACCGTTTGAGAACTTCCTCTAGCACTCTTCAATACAAACAGGTGTTACTAATTTGACAATGACAGTTAAGGTAAATTTGCAGAATTGGACCGCGTTTGCCAGTTTTCTACTTCAGTCATCAGCAGCAAGAACAGGGCGGTGAAAGAGAGAAGTTGCTTAATCAGTGATGAATTGCATTAGAGACAAATCCTTTATAATCACTTGTAGGTGTCTAAATTCAGCACTTCAAAAAATCTCTCTGAAAATGTCATACCAAAGGTGAGCCCGTCTGCGTAATACTTTTAATTAGATCACTCATATTAGTCCTTCCGAGGAATAAAAACTGTGTTTGCAGTTGCATCTCTACCTCACAGCCTTTAAGAAGTGTCTCTCATGGCCGTTTTTGAGTCAGGGAAGTGAGTCAGCAATTTGTAAAATGTTATCTCATTTTGTTGTTTACCTCAGCTTTCATCCCCCAACCACAGTGGGGCTTCTCACCCTTTAAAGGAAGGATTATATCACAGAGAAGAACATTTTTTTTGTCCTTTTTGTAATCATTTCATGCAGTCTTCACTCTAAAATGGGATTTGGAATTTGATTATCTCAGTTCATTTTTTTTTACCATCTTGAAGACTGACAGACTTAAACCCTTTTCACACATACAGAAATCTCCTGAAAAACTCCGGAGATTTGGCTACCCGGAGGTTCTTTAGGCTATGTGTGAACGCAAACAGACGCATTTTTCGCGCGGACTTTACCCGGAGTTTCTCCTGCTGGACCCCATAGTATTTTTTCCGCAGGAAATCCGAGTGAGCTGATGTCTGAACGCTGCAGCATATACTCCGGAGATTTCAACTCGAGCCAATAGAAAGAGAATGACGTTTATATAAAGTGACCGCCTAAAGTGTCTGCACGTGACCACTACGATCTCCGTGCTCGTAATTAAACGGCTGCATTATGTTTTCTGTTCGTCAGTTTGTTGTTCTCCTCTCTCGTGGATGTTGTCATTCCATTGGATTATACATAGCATTGATTTAAAGACAAATATTCTCATTATAGCGTTGTGTAGCGGACTCGGCCGCTACTTCCGCGTTGTTTTTTTACGTCACATTGTACCTCTGGAAATCCCCCGAGCCCCCTCCCCTCTGACAGAGATAGTCTCCTGCTGTGAGGAGCATATGTGAACGGCTAGGTCGGGAGAATCTCCGGAAAAGTCCTCCTGTAAATATCTAGATATTATCCGGAGTGCATATGTGAAAACGGCTTTAGTAATGAACATATAATCACAAAATTGTATTTTTTTTATGGCGAGTAATGTTTATTGTCATTAACACACGCATAAACAAGATATGAATAATGAAATGTTCTTGTAACGTCAACATATTCACAAGAAGATCTGGATCGAAGAGAAGGGTTTTTTTATTCGAGGAGAAATATAGATTAGATGAGGAGAGAAGCTCAGTCAGCGTACACACTGGTTTGCAAATCAAATGCAAAACTTCCAATATTCAATACAAGCATTTATTCTGCACTAAAAGTCTTTTGAGCTCTCCAGCAATTCATTCATAGAATTCCTGTTAACACTACACTGCATGCCGTATAGAGCTCCAAGCATTCATAGTTCATATGTCTGTGTTTATAATCGAGCGTCTGTAAGTGACACTGCACTGTTATGTAGCCGTGCAGCAGACATTTACCTCTTCATATATTTGTGCTAGACTTCCAGATCCCTCACTCTTCCTGTTGTGCCACAGCATGTGGAGTCAATATGGTGTGTGTTGCTCGACTGCACGTGTTTGCCGTGCTGTTGTTCAACAGCCTCGGCCAGCTGCTGGGGCCGCCGCCAGGGTGCAAAGGTCTGAGTGATGTAATGATGAAGATGCAGGGATAAAGAGACGGATTAGAGGGAGGGATCAACCCCCACATGAACACAAAAAATGTAGTGATTACACCCAGATTAATGACACAGCACTCACTGCGTCACACACGTGCATAAAGATTCATGAAATGGGCAAGACTCTCATTGAACATTAAAGGGGACATATTATGGAAAATACACCTGAACATATATTTGGGGTAACCTGAGCGTCTAGCAACCCACAAAATGTGCAATAAACACATCCAGTCCTTTATTTGTGGTCTGCCTAAGTCTTACAACACAGAGACAAATGCTCCGTTTCAAATGTGCTCTCCTTGTGATGTCACAGTGGGATTCCAGTAAAAAAAAAATCTCCACCCATGGACTCCACCTCCAGCCTAGAACAAAACTTTTGCGCAGGTCCGACATTTTTATTCTCGCTACAGAGGAATGAAGTACCGGGAAAACTCAGGGGGGGAGGGGCTCATTGGGTTTAAAGAGACACACACACTAAAACAGAGCGTTTTAAGAGAGCTGGTTTATACAGGCTCACAAACCTCCTCTGGTGCTTGATTCATGTTATATTTTGAGCAAAGCACAGCACAGATGTTTCATTTACACCACAGGACTGTTTGAAAAGGTAGAAAAGGGGTATAATATACGGGTATATATGTCCTCTTTAAAATGCAGGATGAAACATATGAACGCACTTAATATAGATACAGATAAATATGCAGAGATTTTGCTGGAGGTGTATCAAACAGAAATAAGAGCATCTGAGCGTTCCTTCTTCTAAACACATTTCTTATTTATTCCTGTCTGATGTGTTTGCTTTCACTTTGTTTTGGGGGCATCTGCGTTTCTCTCTCGCATCAGACACCTGTCCCACTTCCTCTTGACAGACTCAGAGTTCAGGTTGCGAGATAAGGCAGCAGCATAATTCAAAGCTGTATGTGTCCCATGGGGAGGCAAAGAATCCCCAAGGTGAGAAGAGCAGAGATCCACATCACACATTTTCCCCAAGTACAAGTTCCTCTGTTCTCTCTTTTTTTTTCTCCTCCTCTCATGGTTTTCTTTTGACTGCCTCTCTCTCTCTCTCTCTCTCTCTCTCTCTCTTCACACATCCTCTCTCATTGACTCAGCCTTCCCCTTCTCTCGCTTTCACTCGGCTACCGGCAGCAGAGAAAAGCCCAGATGATCTATGCCTCCCATCTTTCTCACTCCCTCGGCCGTCCTGTCTACGCCCGTTGTGTGTTGTGAGGTACGAGAGCATCTTTCATATGTGCAAACTCCAAAGCAACATGGAGTGAGACACATGCAGCCCAGTGAATCATCTTTATGAGGGTTGAGTGAGTTTCCTGTATGCCTTTAGGAAGCATACGTAGGAGAAAATGATGTATTATTTATGGATTTAGAGATTATGAATACAAACAGATGAACAAAGAGACACCTGCATGGAAATCACATTTTGCAGGGGGTCATTCCAACTATTCTCTTTGTGCTGGTTATTAAATGTACTGAGTGTTACAGGAAAAGCCTGCCCCTCAGTGACAGCTGTTCCAGTGAGATAACACATAGAACATGTTGACACATCACTTCTGTGTACAGCAACCTTGATGTCTGTATTAATTTAATATCCCCTTTATTTATTTGGTGTATTTTGCATGCTTATCTCTCTCCCTCTGTCTGTATGTAGTCATCTTGTTTATTGGTGACAAATATACACCTTGCTTTGAAGCCTGAGTCTCTTTTGTCCTAAGCTGATATGCAGGGCAAGCTACTGCCTGCACCACCACTGATAATGCTTTCCCCTTTTCGCTTATCAGATCACTTTTTGGATGTAGGGAGAACTGTGTTTGATGTTTAACCTTCACTTGTCGCGTCTGCGGTACGTTTTGGAAAACATCAGCAGATAGGAATAAAGGCTTACTTTGTGCGAACATGTGGAAAAAAAAACAAAAAAAAAGGTTAAAAAAATGGTCATAGATTGGAGCAAATCCAACAAGTTTAGATTTATGGACATACTAAAATCACTGTGAGCAATGGATCATGTCACATATTACATATTACACACACTAAGATTTTTTTTCTCATAGTCCACTGCACGGCTCCTACATTGCACCTTTTGGACATTTTGTGTTTTTAATTTTTATTTTTTATATTTTACATTTTTTAATTTTACATTTTTAAATTCTATTTTACTATTTTATATATTGTAATAGCTTCTTGTACTTTACTATTTAAGTTGTTGCTAGTTCTGCTTTATTTCCTTGTTAATTGTTCAGCACCAATACACCAAGTCAAATTCCTTCTATGTGTAAATGTACTTGGCAATAAACCCTCATTCTGATTCTGATTCTGATTCTGATGTTGTTCCAAGAGGCTTTAATCTGGATCATAGAGGTCAGTTTTTATGAAGTGAACATGAAATGAATAGTTGCTTTAGGGGGGTGCTTTAGATGTCTATGAGGTTTGCTTTAACTTATATCAAAGAAAAAACAGAGAAGGTAGATATCTATATGTTCATATCTCCTGAGCTTTCAGCCTTTTCTATGCTACCACTCCATGACTGATTGTGTTAAAAAAAACATGCAATCCTTCTTACATACAGTACTGTGCACATTGACAACATGTGTGGTTATACCAGTTGCAGAGGCTCGTTCACTGCTTCAACATTTCCTCCAATGTTCTTTTTTTCCACCCCACTAGCCCTCCTCCCCTATCTGACATTTTCTCTAGTAATAAAGCGTTCTGGTGCATTGGCTTCTGATAGAACTAGAAGTGCTGTGTGGGGACAACAAAAGAGGCCCTGAAAAAAGACTAAAAATGATAAGCACTGTCATCTTCTCAAGGAGATGGGAAAATGTGCGGCAGTCCGTTTATTTGATGGCTTTTAACCTTTTGCTCCCTTTTGTGGATCAATGGGTGGATTTACAACATTTCATTACACTAAATTGGTCTCTTGGAGCTTCAAATGTATGATTCTGGTGGAAAAAAAAAGTGCAGCTCCAGATTTAAGCTCTATTTTTGCATCAGTGCAAAAAAAACAAAAAAAAACAAATTTGATCAGATGGCATCTGCATGTGGGGTCAGAAGCACCATCCAGCTAAAAAAGCCAGCTCCAGTCCCAGAAGAAAAAGACAGCCCCCTTTTAAAGCTTAACTAAGAGGACCAGTTTCATATACGAGAGTGTGATGTATGAGTTGCTGCAGGGACCAGTAGCTGGAGGGACTCAGGGGCCAGAGTAACAATGTTCCAACTTGACAGAGAGAGAGAGAGAGACGAGAGAGCTTTGATGAGGAGTGAAGCTGAACTGGTTCAGAGCCTGTTGCTATGGTAGCCATGTGGAATAAATCAGCAAGCATGCATTCCATTCTAGAACGCCTTCAGCACCCCACCGACTCAGGTATAGACCTAGACCAGAATTTGAATGAGTGTGGAGTCCTCATGGGCATCCCACTGTGGGGGAAAAAAAAACAAAAACATAACCAGTAGTTGATGGTTGAATTAGATTTTGTGTTTTACTGCCATATGGTGTGTTCAATATTATCAGAAAAACAAAACAAGTTCAGTACAATGTTTGCCTCTGTGATGAAGTACAACTTAAATTAAATTAGAACAGAAGATCCATCAGTTTATTCAGGTTGATTTCGGTTGTAATCTAAGTTTATATCAAGGCTCTATGCCTCATTTTTTTTCTGCTTCACTGGGTAAGTCTCTCGCAATGTGTGCATGTGTGTGTGTGTGTGTGTGTGTGTGTGTGTGTGTATTTGTCGTTATTGATTGCTAAACCACAGAGGTGACACCAGCGAAAGATGGCCCATCTTTTTTTTAATGGCAGTTATTTATAAAGGGTATAGCAGACACAACATTCTCAATCTTAAGCTCAGTTGGAGGATATTCAAGGAGAGTGATGAGCGGCAGAGATCATTATTCATGTTTGTTTGTTTGTTATTCTCACATTATGATTCAGCAAAAGACAGCAAAGTCAAAACTATACATTTTGACTTAGTGGTTAAATAAGGCACAGTATGGATAAAGAAGAAAACATCTCTCTCTGTTGTGATCTCAGCTGGTTGTTCATTGTTTGATTTGCTGACGACACGCTCGGATGGTCAACCCAACATCTCTTCCTCCTTTTTATCTGAAGGAAATGTGCTGCGTGTAGTGTTAATTATAAAGTCCATTTGCAACATTGTTACAGTCGAACAGAAGGGAGATAAATTAAGGGTGAGAAACAGAGGAAGCGAGAGAGAGGAGACAGGAAAGAGGGGAAATGGGGTGGGGGGGGGGACATCAGAGACAAGTCACTTTTTTGAAAAGACAGTTATATTTTCCATACTGGCATCAAACGACCACCCTCACTTTTACATAAATAAAATATACATTACACACAACACTGCTGGTACCTTTGATCACAACTGTAGCTGTAAATGTAGACACTTACAATGACAACAATAACCACTTAAAGGAGCACTTTTCATCGACTCTTAACTGTTTTAACAAGCTCTAAAGTAGCATTTATTTCCATTGAGGGCCCAAATATAATGAAAACAAGCCTCATATGTCCGTTATAGTGGCATTGCAACATCTTAAAGGCTTTATATGTGATTTTTTTCATCCAGCAGATGTCGCCCTTGAGCACCAGCATGAAACCAAAACAACTTGCGCTGCATTGTTGTGTTAGCATGCTAATGCTAGCGATCTTTATTCTGCTGGTATCTTCACACTGCATGTAAATTTACCTGAAATGAGCGTGATCTAGAAACACAGTTAAGCAGTGAGTACAGTATGTTATTCTTCTTTTCTCTAGTCCCTCAATTAGACAACTTTTATACTCGAGGGGAGGAGTCAGCCGGCCGTCCTGGCGATGTAAACAAAGTGAAGATAGGACTCTGAAAACTCTGAAAGCATCACAGACAGTGGGACTCGGGTGTTACACCCATTGTAGACAGTCATGACTCACAGAGTTATTTTCAGAGGAGATACTTGATTTATGTTATATTTAAGTGTGAAAAATCACATATTAAGCCTTTAAAGGAGCTCTTTTCATCGACTCTTAACTGTTTTAACAAGCTCCAAAGTAGCATTTATTTCCATTGAGGGCCCAATTATAATGAAAACAAGCCTCATATAATCCATTATTATTGGCATTGCAACATCTTAATGAATGCATTGTGGCCAATGTAACCCTAAGTTTCCACATTATACAGTTAGCAGTATCACACAGCTCACGGCTTATTTTAACTGTACAAAAAACATCAGCACTACTTTTTCCAGTTTACGACATCTAAACAGCAACAGAACTCAAAGTAGAGACATAGAAAATAAGTTATAGTACCAAAAGAGCTTAGAGGGTCTTTTCTTTAACATGTTGTTATTCTCTCATAGTAGATATTTATATATATATATATGTAGGTTTTGTCATGTTGAGTCAAGGAATGAGAGTTGGAGCAGAGGTGTAGGGTAGCAGTCTGTGTGTGTGTGTTTTGATTGACACCAGAGTCAGGCTGGGTCAGTCCACAGGAGCTGATTTGTTGTATTCTGTCTCTTCAGATCAGAGGCGACGCCGCTTAATCAGTCGTCCATCTCCTACCAAGGCCTCTGCTCTGCTCTGCTCTGCGCTGACACTGACATTTTAAGTGCTTACACAGTGTCTGCACCAGATAATCAGTTTACACCACACAAAAAAAGGCAAAACACCGCTTTGTAAAATACTAACTAGAGAGTGATAAATGGAGGTATAATAGCAGGACAGCCTGCTACTGTTGCTCTACTGTTACTGCACTTGTTTTAAAGCAAAGTGAAACCTTATTTTTTTTACATGGTGCGAACACTGACCTTTAGACTCTATGTGTGCGTGCATGTGTGTATATGTGCAGTCAGCGTGTGCTCCTCAGGTGTCCGAGGTGTGCCTGGGTGCTCGGTGGGAGTTCTCCTCCCTCCTCCCCTTCCCTCTTCTCTCACCGGCAGGAGGAGCGTACTTCTTTTTGGCCTTTTTGCGTTTTTTATCCGAGCACCACACTCTCTCGCAGTACGCCTCCACTCTTTGGGCGTCCCCGTAGCCAATCAGCTGGAGGAACTCCTTGTACCACAGCCTGGAGTTGGGGCCCGGGCCCGAGGAGGGGACCAGGAGGACCCTGGGGCTGACGCTGGGGCCAGGAGGAAGGCCAGTGAAGGACTGGCACAGAGCTGCGGCTTTCTCTCCCTCCCCGTCGTTTGCTCTGTGTATTGCTGACTCCACCCTCTCTCCTCTGAGCACGTGCAGAGTGGTGCGTAATAATGTGTGCACATAACCATGTTCGACGGTCTGGCACACGTACACACCAGCGTCAGAGCTTCTCACTTGCAAAAACAGCAGCCCGTGGGAAGTCACGATTACCCGCTCATCACCTCGAACCTACAGGGAGGGAAAAAAGCCAAGTGATTCATAAGGCAGCTCAGACGCTGCATTTTCTCATATCCCATGAGGAGTTTGATGAAAACACCCACAGGACAAATAAAGTAAAGAATTAATGACTGGACTGGAAGGAATTTGTTACTAATCACAATACATTGATTTATTGACTGAACCTGGTATATTAAACACCACGTTTCTAATTGCAGCATGAACACCGGCTGTTTAATTATAATGTTTAAGATCGAACAATAAAACATTTTCAGGAACATTTAACTGCTTAATCTTTTCAACCAAGACTAGGAACATTTTATTTGTGTAGCTTTTTTCATCGAAATTTCAGATTTAAACACTACACTACATTCTCAGAAGCTTGGGACAAAAGTCGTCCGTGTAATTACTTTAATCCTCTAAGGTCCACAAATAAGATAAGATAAGATAATCCTTTATTTATCCCATAACAGGGAAATTTACAGTGTTACAGCAGCAAAGAGCAAAGATTGCAAACAAAAAATGAACACAGTACAATTCAAATTAAAAAAAAGAAAAATTAAAATTAAAATAGATAGATTGCACAGTATAGTTTTTTAAAAATAGATTTTTTAGATTTAGAAATGTAACTCCATTTAGCCCAACTGCACTGAAGTAGTAGCAGAAATCTCATCTTTAAGTCAGACTTGCTCTATCTGCATGGCTAGACAGTTCTTTAGATGTAAAAAGAAAAAAAGTTCTGTGAAAGTTCACAGAAGAAGAAAGTTCCTGAATTATTTTTGAACTGAATTCAACTTCCCTCTGCAACTTATCTTTTACCTCTGCAGCGTATATTTATCTTTACCTTTTCTTTTGTTTGTAATACATTTTCATTTTTTAGTCCTTTTTCTTTTGCTCACCTCGTGTTTTTCTTCCCCTCTCTGTAAGAACCAGAGGACCTTGGCTTGAAGTGATCGGGGGACACACTCCAGTAAAGTGCTGTTGCTCTCCACACCGTAAACAAACCTCTCCTCTGCTCTCTGCCATTGTTCATCTACACACCAAAAAAACAAACATTTCATGAAAGATAGTGAAGTTAAATAGAGAACAAGAGACCACCGTGACCTTTTATTCTCTAAAAAAAAACATTGGATGGTTTATTCCACCCGTATCTACTGTCAGCAGAAGAAAAACATCCTCTCAATTCCACTGCAATCACACATGGAGTGTTCAAAGTGTTTGTTTTCAGTGCTATTGTGTGGCAAAATGTTGCAATACTGGTAAATAAACACAAGCCCTTCCATGCACACATACAAAAACAAAACATCATTTAGTCATTTCATACACTTACTGTCAATTTGCAGCCCATTACACAGCTGGACGGCGTTGCCATGGCGAATATCCTGCCGCCTGAATCGTCTACTGAGATGGGAACGAGAGAGATGGGGTAATTTTTAACGTGATGGAAGTGCAAAAAGAAAAAAGAAAGCAAAAAAAGAGGAAGAAGGAGAGAGGAAAAAATAGAAATAGGAAGAGGAGTGATCAAGTGCATGCTAATAGACTTTACGTAAGACCTGGCTGACACGTCTATCTTACAGACGGTGATAATGGCTGGATGAAACAGACTCGGAGCAGTGTGACATTCAGGGCAAGATGCCATAATGGAACTGGTAAAGGTGTGAACAGCTGGCATCCCACACACACACACACACACACACACACACACACACACACACACACACAGATACACACATCTGCAGGGAGAAACGATGGCTTCTGTCTCACAGTGTGTGCTATATTACCTCTTGGTGAAGACTCCAGCAGGGTAGAATCTGGAACAGGTGACACCATCCCAGGCACAGTAAGGGTCTCTGGCCAGACAGCAATCAGCACATTCAGAGCCGTAGAGGTCACACTGATGCAGTCTGACCTGGGCCACACCCACCTCTGACCCCACATACAACTGTTGCTGTGGACCAATAGGAACAGAAAGTTGAATTAGTATTTAGTTTAATATAAATGGTCTTCCTCTTTTCCCTTTTAAACCATTTTAACATTGGCAACAAGCACACTACATACTGTACAGTATATACATATAATGGCCAACAATGGCCCCCGTATGTGGAACAGTTTATCAGGAGACCTGAGGGACACTCAAGACCTTTCTTTTTAGACCTTTCTTTTAACTGAATCTCATTTCATCTAGTTTTATTACATTTTGAACCTCGTGTGTTTCCTCATTTAGAATAAATGAAAGCATTTCCTCTTTTTCTGATCTAGTTATTTTTACCTTGGTTTTTGGATTGTGGGATAGGGGTGGGGGAGGGGGTCATGTTGTTGCTGTTTGATTAAATGTTGATGTAAAGCACTTTGGGATACATTCGTTGTATGAAAAGTGCTATACAAATACAGTTTGATTTGATTTAAAGTAATGAAAGTGTTGCAATGTTAACATCTTGTGGCTTAAAAACAGTATTGCATGATTGAACAAGATTATAAAAAATCAGCCGGTCCTCTTACCCTTTTAGGTGATATTATGATCTCTTTGATAGGCACTGGCACCTGCAAATCAAAAAGAACCTTCTGTTATTCACAAATGAAAAATGGTTCATCATTTACTGGAAAAAAAAATAATGAAACAAGAAAAAAAAAAGCGTTTTTGTCACTGCAGGCCTCCAGTCAGGCTTCATTGCATCTAATCCCCCTCAAATCAATTTTTTAAGATTTAAATGGCAGCAGAGACTAATGTGAAATGTGACTAATCTCTGTAAAATCAATATATTCAAATCCTTCTGAAGATCTCTCCGCAGGTGGGCTGCACAATCATGCTTACAGTACACCCCTCTGATGATGGAAAACAGGCAAATCAGCAATCAGAGTTTTTCTAGACACACCCTCTGATTGTCTCTGTGCAGCAACATTGGACTCTGAGATGTGTGCAATAAAAGCAACATTTCCTTGGTTACAAAGTCTACTTTGGCTCTCACATTTAGTAGCTAAACATAGACTACCTTGAAGACTTGCAGCTCTTCCAGCAGCACCTCCTCCATAGTGTCTGTGTCTTTGTTGTAGATAGTGATAATTTTCAACACCATGGAGTCATCTGATGAAAGAACACATTATCATGATCTTTTACAGGATATCTAAAAAAAAAACACCTTCCTTCTCACCTTCAGTGGAACAGTTTAGGTTTCCAAACTGTCTCAGAGCAACAAATCCTCTATTGTGTTAACTTATACATTTTTATATGCCATCAAAAATGTTGCATTGAGTGTTTGTGTGAGCTGAAGTTTCTCAAGAGTTTTTTACTTTGCAAAAATAACAAAAGTCATGCTTGAGGTAATAATTAAAGGGGCGTATGTACCAGTGCCAATGTAGAGAACATGGTAATGTCCATCCTGGGCTTGGACTCTGTCCACGGCGATCTGGGTGAGCTTCCTCCCGCCCGGCTCTGTCTGCAGCAAGACAGGTCTGCGGTGTTGAGGGAAGACCGGACGATACATCACGGGGTGAGAGCGTATGAATCGCAGAACCTCATCGGGAAACTCCTTCGAGCTGGAGAAGCCTCCTCCGTTCACTTTACTGGCACACTGTTAGAAAGGTGGTGTGACAATTTGATGTAAAAGGTGAACAACTTAACACTTCCATGCAGCCTAATCTGAAATAATCATGTTGTGGTTGTGGAATTTTGTTTTTTCTATTTTTTACGTTTTTAT
Organism: Labrus bergylta; assembly: GCF_963930695.1. Lineage (NCBI taxonomy): Eukaryota > Metazoa > Chordata > Actinopteri > Labriformes > Labridae > Labrus > Labrus bergylta. The sequence continues at coordinate 29,017,720 of NC_089201.1, read as the reverse complement.
TTATTTACATATATTTTAATCGTCCTGCTTTATCCCTGTATTTAATTTAACTTAATTATAATCTTTGTTTGTCAGGTCTGTTTTTTTTTTTCTGTTTGTCTTCTTTTTTTTTGTCTTGCATTGATTGTGTTACCCTTGTTGGGTATTGTTCTATATCATTTATTGTCTGGTATTGTACTGTTGTAAAACATTTGAAAACAATAAAAATATTGGTCATAAAAAAAAAAAAAAAAAAAAAAAGGAAGGTGGTGTGAGAGCAATAGAGGAAGTGAAGCGGTGGATCAGAGACACAGGAGATGGTCAAAAATTGCCCGAGCACTTTTTGCAGTGTAGAGAGAAAACAAAAAAAGGGCTGACATTCTTGAGTGAAGCTCAGTCTGTCCCTCTCTGACCCGCTGAGGTAGCTACAACAGTGCTGACATTCACAAGTGCTGTCTGACATGCTCTCTACACTGTCCCACTCGGAGGACGTCAGGCGTGAACACAGAACTAAAGGAGAGTGATGTGAATGCATAATGGACGCGTCGAGTAATGAAATCCCCATGAAACAATTCTCTATTATGAAACTCACAGATCCAGGTCGAGGGTAGGGGACTCTGTCCTCATAAGGAGTCCAGTGGTGCTCAGGCCGCTCTCTGTAGGCGAACTGACCATTAAAGGCAGCTCTGATATCCTCCATGTGATAGACACACACTGCATAGCCTTTAAACACCGCACTGTAAAAGAGGGTTTCCATCAGTCATGTGATGGATCATAAACATTTTGACTGTATGATGAAAAGATGATTTCATCCTCCACTCACCTGGTTGTACTAAATAGGCCAAATATTTCCGGGTTTTTCTTCTCCTTGTTGTTGAGCACAAACACGTCCTCTGAAACAGAATAAAAAAGTAGAAATTAGTCGTTGTTTGTTAGCCACACAAAGTTGAAACATTTCTGTTCTAAGGTAAATATCTCAACATTTGGCATGGTGAACGTGATACATATTAAAACATGCTAAACGTTAGTATATAATTTTGAGCATGTTAACATGAGCAATTTAATTACACTATAATTTTGTGCTAGGCTTCACAGGTTCGTTGGGGTGAATTTTTAAAATGTTGTTCAAGGAAATTATGTTTTCCTTCTCCTATAAGATTAATCCAAACGGGTAAGAGCATTTTTCAAAACTATTATTTAAATCGTAATTTCTGCTGCTGGGCGTCTTTAAAACAAATCATTTATAACAAAAAGATGTAGATGAATGATACTGTAAAGTAGTGTGGGCTAATGGCAATGGTTGTTTTCGTTCAGCAGTTCTGATGACAGCACGTCTGACATGTCACAGGCAGAACATATAATAATAGACTTTATTTGGCATGGACATCACAGATACGTTGGACGAACCAGATGCATTGTTTAAGTGTTTTCACATGCTAGTTCTCAACACCGGTCCACAGGAGGCTTTAGAAAGGAAAACAATTAAGATAGGGGAGAAAAGCGATAAAACAGAGAAAACAACAAGGAGAGAATAAACAAATAGACATAAACCGTAGAGCAGAGGCAGCATGATCAAACAATAAACCAGTCAGAGGTATCATGTCATGTTTATTCCCTATAATGAAATAGTCGTGTAAGTATTGTCAGCACAGCTTGTACACTGCCTTCCCCACACAATAGGGCCCTCCTGTGTTACCCATGATTCCCTCAAAGACAGGTGATTATACTGTATGAAACACACCTTTATACAATGTAAAGTGTCTCTGTCTAGAGTAAACATGTAATACAAGAAATACATAGGATAGGTTAAATGATTTTGACTCTTTATATCTTAAATGTAGGCAGATGCAGATGTGTACTAAGATACTGTAGAGTGACAATAGTCTCCTTGAAGTCCTACCCAGTTCATCAAAGTGTGTATCGATGCCGTTTGGTCCGGCCACAGAGCAGATGAGTCGTGTTTTCAGGAAGGAGCTCCATCTATTCACCAGCATCCTCTGCCCTCCCTGGTCATTCTGAGAGATGAAGGCAGATATAGAAAGTGAGAGCAGCACTTAAAGGCTGGCGCATGTTCAGAATAAATATCTCCATATAGTGTTAGCGTTCTCACCGCACAGACTCGGCCAACGCGTGAATACACAGCTTTGTTCACTCCCTCGGGATCCACCACACGCTCGGTGAAGAAGAAGTAAACTTTATCATCGTCCCTGTCATCGTTGTCAGGAATAACTGCTGAGCCCACAAATGTAGGTTCTGTGGGAGGAAACGTTTGAAACAAAAAGGCTAGAAATGAAATGTCAAGTAAAGGACAGTTAGGTATAGTGGAGCATACAAGGAACCTTTATAAACTGATTATATCATCTGTACAAGGCGAGAATTACTAGACTGTATGAAATTGTGTGTTTTTTGTGTTCTTTTGTCTCTTTATGTGGAAGGAAAGTCAAAGAATCTGAATTAGTGTGATTTTTTTTCATTGCTGTGGTATTTGTTGCCAAGTGCTTAAACACTGGACAGACCATCTAGAGGTCACTTGTTTCTTCTTTGAGTGAGGGAAGGCAAAACAAGATTTGTTCTTCTCCGTGCTCATTTCCAAACATGGATTGTGAATCGTTTTCTGTAAAGGGTTGTGTGTATTGCCATGTGCGGAACAAATACATTGAAAATGAAATGCAATGAAATGATGAAATGTCATCTCATTAAGGTCGTTTATGGTAGGAAATCAAAAATAATTCTAGATTGTCAAGCACGGTTGAGAAAAATGTCATTTGTGTGGAGATATGGTGGTGTTATTTAACACTTAAAGCGACCCTTGCTTATGGCTCCATACGTAGAACCATCACTAAGTCACATTTTTGTTAATAATAATACAACTGTGATTTGGAAGGGGGGAAAAAAAAGAGTACAAAACTTAAAATTATGATCATGATCAGAAAAGGAATCCAGTTTTCTGGACACTTACTTTTGAAAACATACTTTGGATTTGTAACCACGAATACAATCGTTTTTAACCTTCAATATGAGATGATTTTCCATATTGTACACGTACCATTGAGTTGTTGCCGGTCGTCTCTTTCAGTGCGTGTGTAGGTCTGGTTGTTAAGTCGACACAAAGCTCCATCGTTCTCCCAGTAATCAGTGTATAAGCCAATATACAGCTCTCCCCCTAAAGTACACATACCAAACACACACAGAGATGATACAAAAACAATGATAATCCTATTACACTGATGAAATACTGGCGTGAAGCATAACCACAAGATGGCAGTGTTGCCTCATTAAAGGTCAGCTAAATGTGTCTTCTTTGAAATGCTCAGAGCAAAAATGAAAGTCTCACATTTGTTCTTTTAGTTTAACTTATGGTGAGTGATAGAGTGAGCAGCGTCTTACTGGACAGCGTAGATGTGCAGGGGCTGTTGGGGTCATATGGACAGCGTCCTCTTCCACTTATAACGCTGTTGTCTTCCAGAGCAAAGTGCCTGTCCTGAGGGCAGCACACAAAAAAACACACACATAGATGCAGGCAAAGCTAGTAGTGCACAAATATGTATGAACAGAAAACACACTGAAGCTGCACACTTGCAAAGGCGTCAACAAAATCCGTCAAACCCAATGTTTGAGAAGCACTGACATTGAAAGATGTGGAATCAGAAAGTGATGGATGAGTAGGAGGAAGGAAGATAAATGAGACAGGGAGTGATGGATGACCAAAAGAGGAACTGTTGTCTGAATCTGTAAAACCAACTATGTTCTGCTCTTCTATCATGACTCACTACTTCTATACTCTCCTGATCTTGTAGCCCTGAACAGCAGGTGGCAGAGAAACACACACACACACACACATTTGTACCCCAAACCCCCCTGCAGAATCACAGCTCATATGTTCGGGTCCGTCACAGTGTTTATGACTGTCACTTGCAGATCAGAGGGGGTGTCATATATTGATTTATGAGTACTACAGGAACCCTACCGTGCTGGGATTATCACCCATGCATACGACTGTAACAGAAGTCAGATTGTGGGTTAAACTCATCTATCATTTAATGTGATCCATCAAAGACAAACTGGAAACCGGTAAAATACAGTAGGCTGAATCCATATTAATTTACATGCAAGACTATGAAATGTGGTCTTTCTTTTTTGGACGTCTGGGCCAGAAGTGCATTAATACATCGTTTTTATTAGTCTTTGGTTGGTTTGATTAACAGCGCTAGAATTTTCTACTGAAATATTTTCCCGTTATCTAAATATTATTCAGCTTGAGCCTATGGTAGATGAAATTCCATACACAAAGCATGACATGTATGTGAGGCAGTCTTGTAAAGAGATTACGTTGCTCATACTGATCCAGTGTTGGTCACTCTATTAGCATTCCAAAGATATGAGAAATGATTGAATGTTGTTTTCGTTCGGGAGGTGTGACTGACTGCTCGACCTGGAAAGCAGAGAGGAAACCTCCTCCTCCTTTCCCCTCTCTCTTAACTAAATACAACCCAGACACAAACACAAGAAGACAAGACACACACCTAGGATGGTTTCATGTTTGACATCTTTGGAGATGTGTGTTGGACAAAAAAATTCTTGCACAAATGTATGCAGGCAATTTTGTATAGACACAATCATTCGCGCAAAAAACCCTTCCAGCAGCTGTCACGCACACATTCCAACTGACCTCTAAATGAGAAACCTGCTCCTGCACCTGGCCTGTTCTCCCAACCTACCTGGACTGTATTTGTGTCACTTTTAAAAAAAATTATGGATGGAGCAGCTTTTGTCAAATAATTCTCTATCGTCTGACTTAAAATTGAAACAAATTTCCCCTCAGGGAAAATAAAATAAAGTTGAAAGTTAAAGTTCCTCCTATCTTACTCGCTTGTCTTATTCCTCTGCTCAACAAGTCATCTGTTGTTTCTAGTACGATTAACTCAACTGCAGCAGCATGTGCTAAGGGTTTAACCGCTCAGCAGTCCAAGCTGAACTAACAGTCGTGGGAGCTTGTGGCCGAAAACATATAAAAAGACGTTTTTGGCCACGGTCATGACAATAGGGAACGGTATAGGTAGAGAGGGGAGCAGTAGGAAACGTTGCCAACTGTTTAATGAAGAAATATTCAACATTTGATTTAAATTGCTGCCAGCTCTTTGCGACATGGGATGCTCACCCCAGTTTTTAAAACAGGTGGAGAAATAATCAGCTTCATACGGACTATCCACCTGGATCGCAACCAAAACATATATAAACTGCCAACCCTCTGGCTGGAGGAACCTTTGAATAAAACTCAATTTTTTTGTTGTTATACAAAACAATTGTTTGATCTTTGGACTCACCTGCTGTGTGTTTCCCACTGTGACAAATCCACAGATTGGGTTGAAGGCTCCTGTTCCACATACCAGCAAGTGTGTCTGGTTGTACTGTTGCAAGACCTTGATGTAGTTAGCACACTCCGGCTGTCGGACGAGATAGAGATGATTGGGTAGGGGGGTCATGAGGGCAAATTGAGGCCAAGCAGGGATAATTGTGGATTTGCAAAATGCCAGGATTTTTACAGCATCATCAATAATGTCAACACATCGGTTAAACAACGGTTAATGATCACAGGCAGATACATAAATAAACCCATACAACCTTTACAATATCCATATCTTTAATGGAACTTTCTACCTCTATCATACATTTATTTTACACAAGTTACTTCACATTATCTGTTATGTTGTGGCCTTGATCGTCCATCTTAGTCGTACTGCTATCTCCTAGAAATTATCACTTTCTGTATGGAGCCATAAGAGTTTGTCCTTTACCTTTTCCCTCCCCTTCATCAAACATTCCTCGATCTGATATTCTGTACTGGACCACTGGATCTGAAAGAAGACACAACAGGGTTTATCAAATCCTGAATTAAAAAAAGAAAGACAGTCAGAAATGTTTTTTTTTCTAGTGCACATAAATGTATAATTAAAAATGTGTCCAAAGAACCCTTATTGACATTGATTAGAAAAATGGCCAAGTGCTTAACCTCAGTTTGGTTAACCTACGCTCTTTGGGTGTGTCAATTTAATATGTCTCACTTCCTTTCAGGCCAAGGAGGACAGATGAAAACATGCCTTTACCTCACTGTGGTGTGCGTCAACCCGGTCCAGGCTAAGAGAGAACAGAGCGTTTTTAGACCCGACATAAAGCCTCTCGTGGCCTTCGTCAAGCAGCATGGTCTGAGGCTGAAGAGCTGCTGCTCCATGTCCCTCGAACACCCAGGTCCTGTTCAGCTGTGAAAGCTCTGCAGACGACAACACAAAAACAAACACAAAAGAAATTATATAAAAAAGTTACGGATTGCTAGCTGGCTATCAGGCTTGACTTTCATTTCAAAGGTGGATTCTCATCTTGTTTTGGCGCCTTAAGCGAGACCAAATTAGACCAGAGCCCTGTCCTCCAGGGATTTCTAACCGCTACGGTAACATACGGCCCGAGTCTCATCTGCTCCCCATGGCCAAGGGCACATTGCAACATGTGTTTCTGATTCATGGCGTCCCCCGAGAGAATAGCAAAGAGCAGCAGCAGGGTTATCTTTCCATCACTTCTCTCACTCTCTCATGTGGCACCTTCTCCGCCTCTCTTTCAGCTCATGAGTTGAGATCAACTACATTTCTAAGCATCATTGGCTTTGTAAAAGAACTGCAGTGCATCTTGTTTTCATCATAAGTTAAAGTGCAGATGGACTGGAAGAGTACAGGCAGTTCAAAGCAGGCCAATAAATTGCATTGAAGGCCTCTGCTGGCCCCTGGAGAAGGACAGTTTAGTTATAGTAAAAGTACTTTATGGAAATATAATAAAAGGAGTCATGGGAAAGATGTTGTTATCACCTGGAGGGTCATTTGATGCACATAGTGTGACCTAATGTCTCTTAAGAAGCTGTCTTTTTAAACAGGAAACAGAACAAGTCTCTCCATGAGCCGATGAGTTTGAGATCAGCTTCCACTCCCTTTTGCTTTAGGTGATTTCAAATCCTTCACCAAAAAAGGAAGCATCGGTCCATGACAGACATGTCACTCCACATAAAAACACATGCTCATCACTATGACAACAGACCATGCAGGTAAACGGATAGTTAGCAAGCACACAAGCAGCACACACCCGTCTAGCTGATTGAACCTGACAGGGTGCTGCTCCACGGGAGCTTCTGGAGGCAGTTTAGGGGATGAAGGTTTTATACAAAGTGCTAAAGGGCTCAAAGGTGTGCACTTCCTCTGGGCAGCACTATGTCTGAAAAACCCTTTCATTACCACATGACTGAGTTGGACAGGGTGTCCTTGTAAAAAAAAAAAAAAAAAAAAAGGGGGAATCTGGGTTGTGTTAGCAGCACCTTTCTAAAATCTCAGACTGATTCAAGCAGACAAGCTGCAGTTTGCGAAAAATAATTCATATTTAACAGGTAGAACTCTTCACATTTGTGTGACATCTATGCAGACTTTAGGGCCACCCATGCACTACTAAGAGAGGAAAAAAAAAATGCTACCCATTTCCCAACCTGTCAACAATTCAAAAAAAGAAAAAGAAGTCTTGACATGACGGGGCTGCAGGGGGTAATTGTATGATTTGCTTTTCTAGCATCTGTATATTTTTACTGGTATTTGAGCTTCAAGATTGACAGAGAGAGTGTTTATCCCGTTTTTTTTTCTCTAAATGACTCACAGCAACAGTCACTCAAGTGCGAGGGGTTTTATTTGTCCAATATGGGATTAGGTATCCACAGAGGAGTGGGTGAACGTGTATATTTAGTCGCTATTAAGATTTCTGTGTTGGAGACAAGGGGACTGTTTGTTTGAGTATCGTTCGATCTCGACAAGTTAGGTTAGCAGAAGGTGCGGGGAAGTGGCAGTGTTTCTGTTTCTGCCAGGGCTCAGACATGCTTCCTGTAATTATCTATTCCACACACACACTTGGAGCTCTTTTTTTCGTACTCGCACGCACACACACACACACACACACACACACACACACACACACATTCACAGTGTCTCTGTCCTCTATCTCCTCACAGTTTCCTCTAAATTAAGCTTAACTTGGAACAAGGACATTCCACTACAGTTAGGCCAGCTCCATAACAATCAGCTCCTTCTCTACATGAAGTAAGATCTGCGGCCAGTTATTCAGATGACAGATTTAGAAAACTATATCTAGAGATGGAGTAAACACTACATATTCCAGATGTTTTTTTTCCATCCAGTCTTCACTTGTCATCTTGAATAATAATGAGAGGGAGCAGATTTACATATAAACACATGGAGATGCATAGAGGCCCTCTTGCACCTAAATGCAACACAGATACATCTACTTTTTTTGTAACTAGATTTATTTGAACGTTTATTCCTTTCCTTTCCGTGCATGTGTGCTCAAACCGACCTTTAAAAATCAAAAGCAAAAATCCATTTCCCACCTGGAAACACAAATAAACTATAATCACTTAAATAATAAAAGAAGGTGTTGCTTAATTACACATGATTACAGAGTCGTGAAGCAACAATTGTTGGATCTGATTACAGTGACACGCGGGGAGACGGATCAGCAGGCACATTGCTGTTTAAAGGTTTTTTCTCCCCTGTCATTATGATCACAGTATAACAGACAGTCGCAGACTTGCAGCCACAGCTCAGACTGAAGAAGGGAAAAGGGGGATTTCCGCATTTCCCCTCTCCTTCCTCTCTCTCTCTCTCTCTCTCCAAGTATTTTCATCATTTGCTTAGCCGTCAGCTATACAGAGTTGAGAGGAAGGGAGAGGAAGAGGAGGGTGTTTCTCCATCAGCAACTGAGCCAAGGAGACACACAGCCCTATACTGTGATCCCACTTCAAATGGAAAGCAGGGAGGGAAAAAAAAAGGACTCCCTCCAGACAGACACTTTCATCGGCTGTCTTGAGGAGTGCTGAGAGATGCCTGAGAAGATTTGGGGAAGTGAAATCAAAATAAACTTTGGGATCTCCTCGTTATCCGCGTGTGGAAACTGTGCCGGGGGAGAACAATGAATGTGTGTGTGTGTGTGTGTGTGTGTGTGTGTGTGTGTGTGTGTGTGTGTGTGTGTGTGTGTGTGTGTGTGTAATCGGTGTAACCTACTTTTCAGCAGGAGTCTGTTAGCAGCGGTGAAACATTCATGTTTTTAGTCAAAATAAATGAAACCCACTGAAACATAAAAACACAGACTCAATAATCTATAATTTTATGATCTATTGCCGATGTATTGACCATATATTTGTGCCATAATTAAACCCATGTTCCCAAAGCAGTAATCCTATGGAGGCTTACTCACTGAGTGATGGGACTTTGGCACAGAGTTATTGGAGTGAACTTGAGTTTAAAGCGACCACAATAAGTAGAGAGTCTGTTCTCCGTGTGTCGTGAGTGTGGAGCCCCTGGGGGGAGGGGGTCAGGAGCTCGGGAACTGGGGGTGTCATGTCATTATCAGCACACAGCCTTGTGTTCCCTTATCCTCTTGTGTGTGTGCAGGGAGAATGATGTCACAGAGCAAAATGAAAGCCACATGGAGTGTCTAAGAGAGAGAGAAAAAAAGCAATATTTGTGTCTGAAATAAAGACCAAATGTAAGTCTCTAACCTGATTGATGTTATGAATTAAAATAATTCCTCTGCAAACTTACAGTTTGTGTTTTTATCATCCCCAATAGATGCAGTATTATACCTCTCAATCAAACACTGCAGCCTTTCACGTATACATATGGCATGTTTTAATAAGCTTTGGTAAAAGAAGTAGTGCTCTGTCTTTGACTGACATTTAATTAAAGTCTATCCCCATCTGTTCCAAACTACACTACCTCAACCGTGCATTTATATGACCCTGGAGTCCGATTGAATTGGCTGTTGATGTGGCTTACTGTATGTCAAAGGGCTTAGCTTTATGTCAAAAGTCTTGATTTTGGAATAGAAGTTGTTTCAAGCAATGTCTGCAAACTGTTAGATTCAATTTTTCGTTACCCTGATCTCTTTAAACAGATTAGGCCTATACGTGCAGAATCTGTATGAGAGTGACATGCTTTTTGGTATAAGAAGTGTTCTGTTTCTCATTTGTTGTTAGTGTTGTCCAATAGTGTTTCAGCTTCCATCTGCCGACTGTTTAGCATTTTACAAATCTTTGCAGCTCACTGCTGTTTGATTTTGTCTTTCAACCCCAACTTATGACGCACTTCTGAAGTTGCCAGACTGACTTTAGACAAAGTCCATCCAACAAAAAAAAAACAAATACTTGGTCAGAAGGGTTTCTTTTATCACTACACCATTGTTCCGGAAAGTTGAACATCATTCTCATCAGCTAATGTCATCAACAGCATTGGGATAAAATATTGAGGTATTTTAAACTTGCATTACATTCATTTGCTGTTTTGTTACCTGAGTTATTGCATTTATTCACTTTTTACTACGAATGTAAATTAGACCAAAGGTTTTCTGCAGTGATGTTCCAAAAAAATTGTCCACTCATTATGTCACATTCATCTATTCAATCAAAGAGCATACACTGATGATAGAGGATGTCATGTGTTATCAGTATGAACTCACCTCATTCCTACACGTTCACAAACGTCATAAAATGCCTTAAAGGCTTTATATGTGATTTTTTGATCCAGCAGATGTCGCCCTTGAGCACCAGCATGAAACCAAAACAACTCGCGCTGCATTGTTGTGTTAGCATGCTAATGCTAGCGATCTTTATTATGCTGGTATCTTCACACTGCATGTAAATTTACCTGAAATGAGCGTGATCTAGAAACACAGTTAAGCAGTGAGTACAGTATGTTATTCTTCTTTTCTCTAGTCCCTCAATTAAACAACTTTTATACTCGAGGGGAGGAGTCAGCCGTCCTGGCGATGTAAACAAAGTGAAGATAGGACTCTGAAAACTCTGAAAACATCACAGACAGTGGGACTCGGGTGTTACACCCATTGTAGACAGTCATGACTCACAGAGTTATTTTCAGAGGATATACTTGATTTATATTATATTTAAGAGTGAAAAATCACATATAAAGACTTTAAGGAATAAATCGGGGTTCACGGTCTTGCCAAATGACACTGATATATGAACAGTGGGAGTGGGAATTGAACCGCTAAACTTCCAATTGAGAGTCAACCCTTTCTACCACTGAGCCAAAGCCAACCCTCTCTACAGTGACATAAGGGATGCTTTTGCTCTAAACTTCCAGTCTACAATACACAATCTCAGCCGAGCAGTTCTGTGTTTGGAAGTTCTCACTAACTCATCATTCTTGTAATATCACTATAATGTACACTGAGGACTCCGTGCCCTCTCTCCGCTGTGGTCCCTGCGTGGGGAAAAGGTCAGAAAGGATATTAGAGTTTCACCAGCTGCCTTCCCCTCTGGACATCTCATTAATGACATCGAGAGCGCACACACATAACACAATGGGAGAGGAGAGGCCGCTGAGATGTACACAGACAAAATGAGAAAGCGAGGGAGAGCGGTGGAGAGGAGAGGAGGGGAAGGGGAAGGGGTTTGAAAAAATACCGTTTTCCTTTTGCTGACCTAAAAGGTGTGATTTATATAATCATCACCATATACCCTCCATTTTCCAACTGTTCATGATATAAGGCCTTGTGACTGCCCCATGGCCATGGTCCAACGTGGTAAATGTTAATTATAGGCCTCTGCACATGAAGACATTTAAGAGGACGCCTCACTTTGCACATTAGCTTTCAGTCAGAAACAACTTGAGGCCACATTGGTATTCCCCCATCTCGCCCTCAGAGGAAAGTCACCATACAGCCACATCATTCCAAGGATGTAAAATAAAGAGAGAGCTTTTTTTCTTGTCTGGAGAAGAAGGTTTAAAATTACAGCTCAAAGGGGGGTTTCATACATCAGTAATTGCTACCTGAGTAATCCTTGTGTGCACGCATGCAGGTACCTCGGCTGCATGCAAAATATAAAGCCTTGAAAGCGTATTGTATTTGAGTAAGTTGAGCCTGAATGCTTTTTAAACATCTTTTCTTCTGAACTTTATGTAATGATCAGGGAGAGCCCAAAGAGAACACCTCTTGGCAGACATGCGGATGGAATGTCAGAGCAATTCAAGTACTGTAATGTGTAAAAAAAATATATATATATGTATCTGCTCGTTTATTAAAGGTGTTCTAACTTTAACCGAACTCAGACATGTTTTTGGGAGCAACAGATTACAGAGTATGCTATGCAATAACTACTTGACAGCAATTTGTTACTATCAATTATTTTAATGCAACCATACAGCTTTTGCTGTAAGTGCATTTTGCTGGAGCAGTTCCAGGCAGGTTTTGACTATTTAGGTGGAGGTTATTTTTTTTTGCTTCCCTAAACCCAGAACTTATCATCTCAATCGATCCTTAAACACTGATGTATTACAATGAACATGCTGGTCTTTAACATTTAATACATTCAGAAGTCACTGCAAAGATGCCTTAATTAGTCAGCATATTAAACTTTCTAGAAGAAGTTTTGGGAAGTGACTTTGATCTGATTAGGTCATCTCTAATGTGCAAACTGCTGTATCACACTCTCTGCAGCACTAGCCAAGCATGACGGTGCTAGAAAAAAGCTGCAACATGAATCTAAACCTGGCAATCTACCTGCAGCCTGCTGGCACTCTGACACTTACAAGCTGTGCCACAGCTTCATTAGCAGCAGAATGAATATATGTCCTAAAAGAAGAACTCATTTCACTCCACGTGGCCTCCACAGGTCCGGATTTGAAACTGCTGCAAAGGGCAGCCTCATTTGTGTGTCCAATGGCTAAATTTAATCGAAAGAACATCATTATTGTTGCTCTAAGGGAGCACATCTCAAGAAGGACATTTCTACATCAATTCATCCAGGGATATCAGAGTTCAATTGGTCAAAACTCAAAGCAATTGAGGTGTATAACCATTAGTCCACCGGTCCACGTTCATGGTCTTTGGAAGCTGTGCAGTCAAAGGGTCAGCTGTCTCTTCAGACCACATACAGCCTGTGATCATAACTTTATACTCCATGTTGTTAAAGTTACATCTTAAAAGTACATTGAAGTAGTCATTTTCACTGGTCCGAAGATCTAAGACAAGAAGATGGAAGAGAGTTTGATGATGATTCCACGCCATGTGTGAGGTGAAGCAAACATCAAAGCATGCACAGATCCATACTGCACGGTAGGAAGATTATCCCTGAAACACATGACGAAGTGCCCAAAGGAATTAATTCCCAGAAAACGGATATTTCTATTGATCCAGCTCTTGGAATCTGCGTGTCTAACCAGAAGCAGGTTTGAAAATATTTCAGCTCTGATATAATCTAGTGCTCTTTCACTCTTTCGGATAAAGAGGAGAATCTTAAAGTTGTGATAGCAGATGTTATGGTAATATTTTCTTAATCCTTAGGGTGAATAATTAAAAACTCCATCCCTCTCCGTCTCCCTGAACTGCATCCAAGTCACTGGTGTGTGAAGAATTCACACTACTCAGCCTGTGGATGTGCATGTGAGTGTGTGTCTGTGGAGTGTGCGTGTGGTAGTGTGTGTGTGTGTGTGTGTGTGTGTGTGTGTGTGTGTGTGTGTGTGGGTTTTAAGTTCTTGTGAACTTAAGGGTGTGTGCAAAAATCACCGGCAGAGTCCATGAGGCATATATTAAGGCTTAGATGTTTTTCATTCCATAATGATAGGATCCAACTGCAGTCTTTTCAAGGCGCTATGTGCTAGCCAGAACATGTATCAGGGGATGGGAAGAGAGAGAGAGAGGGGGGGGGGGGAGAGAGATAGGTGGGATGCCAATCACTGTAGCAGCTTTCCCCTCAGGCACTTAAGGAATTGGGTGATATAGAAAAGTCAGGATAATAACAAATACTGATGTGACATCCATGACTAAGCACATCAGCACTGTTTCGCTCACTTTTATTGATGTATGAACTTTGTTCTTCTTTGACTAACAGCATCTGTTTAGCTTTCCGTTTCAACCAATATTTGTCCTCCATTCCCCTCACTTCTCACAGAAGAACTACGGGTTAATTACTTGTTGTGTTGCCCCTGACAAATTCCACTATTTGAAAAAGGGAACATATACAAAAAAAAAACAGTACAAACAACAAACCCTCCTCATGACTGATGAGGCAAACCTGTCATAGCAGATTCTCAGCTCCGTACTTGAGTTATTGACCGTCCAAATTCTACACCTATATTCAACCATGACTAACGGGCTTATGTGGGATCATCACCTTCTGTTGCCATAGAGATCAAAGAAACTGTGAGGCAAAAAAAGTGATGTTTACTCAAGAGTGTCATCTTCCATCAGAAGATAAAACCCTCATTATCATGGTAGAGATACACGAGAGTCAGACAACATACCACTGCATGCACCACAACATAACACACTCCCACACACACACACACACACACACACACACACACACACAAACAGTTTTCACTTTCTTCCCCTGAAAAGAGAAAAAAAAAATCCTCCATCTCGCTGCCACTATGGCATGAGAGAAAGCCACATTGTGTATTCTCAGCCAGCATGTCCAACGGATCAAAACAAACTGTGGAGAGAGAGAGCTCCTTCACCATCAGCATGCATAGAAAAAAAAAAAATCAAACTTCACAAAGTTTTCTTCTTTTTCTTTTTACCTTTATTTAACCAGGCAGGTCATTAAGAACAGATTCTTATTTACAAAGACGGCCTATTAGATCCAACTCTGCATTTCTTTTCTCTTTCTCTAAGGTTTAAACATGAATCTTCAATGACCACCATGATAAAGGTTTCCTGCAGCATATTTCATTTGCATACAGGATGCTCCTCCTCTGACTTTATTTAGTTTACAATACATTTTCTGCACAAGTTAAATACCTACAAACATATTTGTACTTTGCATTTAACTTGAGGGTGCCATCACTTGTTAAACCCTGAAAATAGGTATAAATAACTATTTGAAATATTCACTTTCACGACCACAAAGAAAAAAAGTTGCAGTCAGTGCTCCCATAAATAAAGCGTGGAAGTGTAAAGGATGATCAACATTCTGCTCAGTTACACCTGTTTTAGTCCCAACCTGCATGGAAAGCAGTAAAACAGAAAATGCTTCTTCCAGTTGATGCTTCTGAACAGTCAGCTAGCATCAGCCAAAGGCTTGTATTTGCCCTTTATATCTGGGTAACAAAGCAGAGCAATTGCATTTGTTTGCAAGAGCAGATTCAAGGTTATGAAAGAAACGCCCACTTTGATTTCTTACCTTTGTGGGAGAGTCGTATCCTTGGGTAGATGCTGTGAGCTGTACCCAGCAGGATGAGACACAGCAGCATCAGCGTCAGATTCACAGTCCTTAAGCACTCTTCCATCATAGTTGGGACGAGCGCTTCACATTAATTTGAAACAGAAAATCCTGCAAGTCCCCTTAAGAAGGGTCAGCAAAGTCCATGAAAAAGAGAGAAAAGTCCACTGTCTTACCCCACAAGTTTCCACAAACTATAAGTCTGCTTGGAGGTGTTTTTTTTTTTTTTCTGTGGTGATGTATTTCTGCAGCTTCTATACAGTCTCTGCGTTCCCCCTATAGCAGTCTGCTGAATGCTGCATCCACCCACCACCTCAGTGGACAGGAAGGTGATCTGACGATTATCCTTGTTTTGGTTGTAGTAACCACGGAGAGGAGAGGAAGTCCAGTTGCTACATTCATGCCGCAGTGCCCACTGCTCTGTCCATATGTCAGTCCTTCTGTCTGTACGCCCAGCTTAGATCCAGTCCTCTTGTGATCTGATGACAGAAAAAAAAAAAGAAATCTCGCAAAGGTAAAGGAGGTGCTGATTTGTAAAACCTCTCTGTCCCAGCAGGCTGAGGCAAGGGCTGGAGCTCCTGTAGTACTGTTTCCTCAGGCTGTGTTCCTCCTCTGAAGTCCACTGGAGCCAGTCATTCTCTGGACAGTAGCCCAGGAAAAAGCAAGGAAAAAAAAAAAAAAAAAAAAGGCAGAGTGGGAGAAAGGGGAGGAAGAGAGGGGAGGAGTAGGCTAGCCTCGTGCCTGGCGTGCTGTCTCTCTGCACTGGGGGAAAGAAAGTGAAGCTCCTAACTCTGCTCACGCTCCAACAGTGCAGGGAGGATCCCAAAAAACCTCAGCTCCAAAAACCTCAGAGAGTCAGTTAAGATGGCTTCAACCACATGCTACTGATCTGGGCAGAGGCCACCTGCCATGCTGTGGTGTGTGTGTGTGTGTGGTGGAAACATAGAGTGTGTATCAGCCTGAAAATTGCCTGCTCCCTCCTCTAGATTGCTTTGAGATCTCTCTCTCTCTCTCTCTCTCTCTCTCTCTCTCTCTCTCCCTCCCAGGCAGCGGGATTAAGTGTGCCGAGTCTCCCAGGCGGTGAGACTCTCCCCTGCCTCCCATGTCACTCCACAGACCACCCCTTTGCTTCTCCTCTTCTCTCCCCTTCCCCTCCACCCTCTCCTTCACCACCACCACCACCTCTTATTGCTGCATTAACCTGGACCTTATAGCTAAAGCTTTTCAGCCTCTTAACTCACCTCTGGCACCTCTTTCATTTTCAATTATTGCTCTCTCTCTCTCTCTTTGTGTTTGTTTCCATTTGGGTAGTCATTATTGCTGTTACCATGGATTTCCATGAACAAGGTTCCTTTCATGGCAACTTTTCTTCTCCCTTAACTCTCCTTGTGTTTATCTGTCTACCCATCTCTCACACTCCTCGGTCGTGTGAAACCTTCTTATAAACTCTGTCCTTGTGACGGCCTTCATTAATATAGCATAACAGACTTTGCAAATTCTTCCTCTGGAACTGCTTATCTTCTTTCTTTTAGTAAGGTTTGTGTTATTGTAGCTGTGTGTGAGGCTCTCAGGTGTTGCAAGTATTGTGTAAAATAATACCACTCATTGATAAACATCCTTGTAATTTGTCCTTGTATCCTTATTCTTTAAGCTCTCAGATTCAGCTTAACAAGCACACACTCGCTCTCACTCAGACAAGATGTGACTGAATTCATTATTGAATTTTTTTTACACATATCCTGCAGGAAAAGTGCCCAAAAGGCGTCCAGTTACTGGTGCAAAGCGTCACACTGTCTCCGGTAAATCTCTCTGTAATACATCTGTTTCTCTCTGTCTTTCTCATGGCTGTGTGGTGACAACACCATTGAGTCATGCCGAGCCCCAAAAAAATGGGAGCATTCCATCAGTGTGCAAAGAAAGAAAGAAAAAAAAGTTTCCTTTTGTTGATCTTGAAATCTGTGTCTGGTGGAATTGTTTTTTTTTTAAATTGGTAGAACGGGGATTAAAAGGAAACATTTCCCAAGTTTGTCATTGATAGAGGAAAATGGTTTGATTGCATATTGTAGACAATATCAGATTATCTTGCAAAAAACAATGCAAACATGTGTCATTAAAAAGGGGAGGCAGACAATTGAAAAGGAATGTATGCACAGCGGGAACAAGAACAACTTGCCTTTGCATCAAGGCACAGTCTTTAATATGGAATTTACATGATTAACATTTAACTGTAGCAGCTGCACCCACACACCCCTTTGGCACCACCCTGGGATCTGATGACTCCAACTCCCACATTGCACCTGTTCCCTGCCAGAACAGAAGGACTTTGTATGCAGTGGGGGGGGGGTTTGGAAGTGGGGATGGGGATGGGGATGGGAGAGGAGGGGGTCTGGTAACATACACTATCCCTGTTATTTCATTGCCTGGTGCAATTAAAGACTCATCTGTTGTTGAGGGTGAGACAACTGGTCAACGTCAGCTTCTCTTGGCGCCGACCGACAGTGACACACAATTTCATCACCCCCCCCCCCCCCCATGCAGCCTGCAGATGAGAGTATGTCCCCGACGGTTCTTATTTCCGATCGTAAAAGCCCCCATGGCAGATTAATAGCTGTTTCAAAACGCTAATGCACGCCGGGCAGTGGGTATGGCATCCACTTACATCCGCCCCTCAGTAACTACACAGGTCTCTCCCTCCTCTACCAGGTCTAATAGCAGTAATCAGTCAAAAACAAAAACAGCAGCAGCTCAATCCCCCACCTCCGCTACTCCTTTTTCACCCTCCCACCCTGCTTCCCTCCTTTTTTCCTTGATTTGTGTTGTTCTTTCAGCCCTTGATGTTTCCATTTGTATATTCTGACCGCGCCAAGTAGCTTGTACCCAGGGCCCTCTCGTGCCGCACTCCACACTCAGCAGCCGTACACCCACTTTTCTTTCCACCTGCATTAGAATTCTGTCCTCTCACACACGCGTCCCTGGGATTTCACCAATTCCTTGAATATTTATCCAGCATGCACTGCACTGCAGAGAAATTTGTCGAGCTCGTTGAACGTGAAACAATTCAGAGGGTAAAAAATCATGGTCATTAAAATCTGTGCCAGGGTACATGAAACCACCTTTGTGTAGCTGTAGCACTTTAGGAGGCAGACGTGTGTGAAAAGACTGTTTGATTGAGTGCTGATGTCTCCAGTTTGTTTGAACAGGCCATGTCCAAACGTCTGGCGGCGCTCCTTTTCATGCTCTCCGAACATTGAAAAATATTTTCATTCATGCTAATGCTGTGTCAATATCCGCCCCGTGTTCAACACACAACCTCCCTCACCTCCTGTTCCCGACCCGCAGAGACGGACATGTCGTGCTCCTCCTAGCCCCCCTGCAATGTTATTGCTCATGCAAGTGTCTAATAATAATGTGCATTGAACTGCAGTTTTACACTGTGAGAGAGTAATAAAGTAAATGCGGAAATGAAGATTATAAAAGCAAGATAGACTTTACTGAGTGAGTTTATGTGCATGCATTAATGCATGAAACGGTGTGTATATTAGTGTATGTCTACCACGGACCCCCCCTGCAGGGCTCCATTCTGCTGAACAGAGGTCAGGCCCCTGGTCTCCCTCAGCAGCAATCTTAGAATCCAGTGTTTAAGAGCCACTAGATACTCCAACCGTTTACACAGGTGGCTATCATATGGCCGGTTGAAGTCTTTTACTTGAATACATAAAAAGGACTTTCAAATTGTGTTGCAGTAATTGTTTCTTTGCCATATTTCAGTGATAACAGTAGATGAAATAACTTGGGTGCTCAAAAAATCAGAGTCACAAAAATGTGTATCATGTTTGTGCAGGTTGGAGGTTCTATCTTGGAGTTTGTGTTGCGTTGTGTTCGATGCGAGGCCTACTCTGACTGAGAAGCCAGGTGTGTTACGGTTGTCTTAGTGTGAAAATGATGGTGTAAAGACCCCTGGCACATCTCCATGATAAAATCCTACTTGTAACCACTTTTCAAAGTATGGCCTTGCTACTGAGAGCTGCTAACCGCCAGGTGAGGCCCTAAGTAGGTTGCCTATTCTCCATGGTTTCCATGGCACCACAGCATTGTAATTCATTCTACCTTTGTCCAAACATAACAGGCAGAACCCACACAGTGTGTCATCCAAGCTCAGATAGTCGAAAAACAATGTCAAAAAACACATCACATAACCAGCCTTTGCCCTGTTTCATGGGATTCGGCTTCAGGATATGTTCCTCAGTTAAAGGGTTAGTAATGGGAAACCCAGCTCAGACCTGTGCTCTGCAGTTACGGATGGTTAAAAGCAGGAATGGGTCACGCCACTGGAGTGATATGTGGAAGTGACCATCTGGCTCTGTGTGTATTCTCATCCATCATCATGGTAACCGTCATATAATCTACAGGTGTGTGCGTGTGTGTGTGTGTGTGTGGGGGGGGGTTTCTGCTTGTGAATGCATGCTTATTGTTTTCCTGTGTTTATGCACTCTTGGGTGGATTCTGTCGGTTTTTTTTGCGCGTATGGCACAAGGATGAAAGAGCTCACTCACATGTGGAAATGTACATTAATCCTCCAGTGCATTGTCATTTGACATGCTTGGTGTAGCTCCATGTGTGTGTTTATGAAGAAAAGGTAAAAAATGACAGGCAGGAAGCTATTTAATGTAGTCTAGTGTCTTTCTGGCCCAGTTTCCTAAACACTCTGAGTTTTGATCACTGTAAGCAGACTAATGAAGATTGATACGATAATAATAGTGACAAGCACAGACTAAACATCTGCCTTCAGTATGTGCGTATGGCTATGGTAAGTTTTTTTTTTCTCCAGCTTTCTGGTTTAATGATTTATGCTCATGCAGAAATGTCAGTCACATTTCATTCAGCACCAAAAGCTGAAGCACAAGGGTGGGATACGTGGAAAAGCAATTGGAATATCTGTGGGCGAAAAACTGTACATTGCATCAATTCATATTTTTGGTTCTTGCTGAAAAAGAAAAAACAAACAACTCTGCATAAAACAGGCCAAACAATGATGGAACTTGGTTATAAATGTATGCGGTGCTCAAACATGTGTGCTGGTGAATGACGCCTGTAAGCCTGAGCTGTCGTCTATATGTTTATGGAATATAAAGAGTCACAATAACAACGAGCGAGAGCATGAGAAATGGGTCTCATTTCACAGCAGTTGTCTTTCAAGTGTTGCAGAAGCAGTAAAATACGACAAAATCACATTTATGAAAAACATCTGTGACCAGTAAAGGCCAGCATTTGTCTTTACAGCCACTTATTAATTTCAAATTCAATCTATAACTCACATTCAACTCTAAAAAAAAACTTCTTTGGTGTAAAAACCATGAACTGAAAGTTTAATTAAGACCAAATGCTTGATAAAAGGAATACATACAGAATCCACATCTGTTAATGAAGAGTGTGAGTCATATTTTGGGGTTTATCTGTAAACTGGAATGTCTCTCTTGGTAAGGTATGGCCCAGTGTGTGTTGTTTACGGCATTTATTTTCTTTTTGCAAAAGCCAGACACTTTTCACATTAACACATAATCCATATCTGAAGTGAGGCCTCACCTATCAAGAGCACAGTGGTTTGATAAGACTCTTCAATACTTACTGCTTTAGTACTCTGCATGCTGGATGTGCGAGGGTCTGGTAAGAATGTGGCTGGGACGATGAGAATTTGGGTAAAGGGTATCAGGCATAATGCTTGTTACAGATGTGTCAGTCCTTCTGGCAGAACTATCAGTTAACCTGTTAACCTGCACTATATCACTCTGACCGCTTTAAATGGCACTACAGTGACCTGTGTGAGAATGTCCTGTTCGTCCATTTGTATATGTCAGTAAGTTTACATTTCCTACTAACTGTGATTAATGACCTTTAGGAATATTTTAAAATCCAACTAGGCATATTCCAAAGAGACCCAGGCAAGCTGACTGCACAGAATGTGTTGAAATGCACACAGTGGGAAAGAAACAACCCTTTAAAGCTAGCATTGATATGTTTGTCATCAGGGCTACAAAGTATGATTTAAAATGAAAATTTGTATTTGGGGAAAAAAACTAATTTTTACAGTTAAATTAGAACATCTCTCATGGCTGTAACTTAAATATTACGCAGCCAGCAAAAAGCAAGTTTTTTTTAACCTTAGCATATACTAGAAACAATTGGCACATCTTCCCTGGCTCCATCCAAAGGTAACCAAATCCACTGACAAGATCAATCAATCAATCAATCAATTTCTATTTGTATAGCGTCAACTCATAACTCATAAGTGTTATCTCGAGACACTTGTTGTTCAGGCAAGCCGTCCATCAACGATCTATTTCCAACAAGTGTAAAAGATGGTTTTACCTTGAATAAGTTCATGCCTGTAGCTTCCTCAGGTTCACCCATGCTTGGCGTTATTTTTCTTTGTACGTTCCTGCAACCGACCGGCACCTGAGAATGTAGATTGGGTATCCTGTTGGGGGTTTTACTTGGGTTAATGTTTTATCTGGTTTCCATACTGGTAAGCTAAGTAATACAACTTGGCTAGCAGTAGCATCATATTAATTGTACAGTAAGAGTGGTATCAACCTTTTTGTTTTTATTATAATTTTCTCCCTTAAATGATTTCATAAACTTCCCATAATGAAGTACCGTTCCTTTAACTTCAACATTTTTTCTCTTTTTGACTAAAGCAGCCAGTCTTTAGCGCTGCCCATAAGTTTAACAACAATGACGAGGCGCTGCTATAAAAACCATTAATAAGTTACAGTTTCAGACTGACGTCAATGTGGCACTGCAGAAATGCCCAGTTAAACTTGGGTGTGCACTCTCTGCTTGTTTCATGGCCTCCAACGTCTCTGTTTGTCACTTCATGTGCCCACAATTACTGGATTAACAATTCCACAAAAACAACCCTGGCAACATCCGCTTTGACTCTTTGAAGGGCAAAAGAGGTAAACACTTTTCAGAGTCAATAAAATCAACACTTCGTCTCCAATGACAAACCATGTTTCCGGGAACAAAAACACGCTTGCTTTGGAGCCACATTTTCTGAGCCACAAATTTATACTCATCAACAGTCTCACACAACCAACAGGAACTGTGAGAAGTAGATTGTGCGGTGGCAGGGGGAAATTCTTTCTCCAACCACTAATTGGGTGTTGTGGTGACAGCACAAACAGATGGGCTATTTTCAAGTGTTTACCACATGAAAAGGTTAGCTAGGGGTTACATCTGGGTGAGAAAACACCTTGGAGTTAACACCTGTGAGTGAAGCTCCTGACAGAAGTACTTTAGCTGTAAAAGTGTCTTCTCATCCTGACAGGTGAAAGTATGAAAGTGTTCTGAGAAAACACATTTCTGACTGGCTAAAAGGTCATTCACCAAGGAGGCTATTTGAAGTCTTCGCTGCACCTTTGCAGGTCTACACTTGCATTACATTTTTAAAACAATGCCTTGTACATATTCTGGTTGTCGTTTAAAATTTGCTCTCAGAGTGTCTAATCAATCAATCAATTAATCAATCAATCAAACTTTATTTATATCGCACCTTTCAGACAAATTAAATTGCAGTTCAAAGTGTTTTACAAGAATGCAGAAAAGTTATTGACGAAAAAGTAGTTTATAAAATCATTGAGAGACTAATGCACACCAATAAGAATTAAAAAAATATATATAAAAATGAAAAAATAATATTCTACACATAAAAGCAATAAGATATTAAAATTAATATGTAGGAGAAGAATATTTTAAATTGTAGTAGGATAAAAAAGACAATACAGTAATGTTAAGATTTGATTTGATATAAATCACTATATAAAAGCCAGACTGAATAAATGAGTTTTAAGACTGCGTTTAAAAATCTCGATATTCTCGGCTCCTCTCAGACTCTCAGGAAGGTTTGTTCCACAGTCTCGGAGCGTAACAACTGAAAGTAGCATCACCAAAGGTTTTTGTCCTGCTCTTTGGAACAACTAAGAGAGAGGAACTGGAGGATCTGAGGGGCTGTACTCATTCATAAACTAAAATCATATCTGATAGGTAGTCTGGTGCAAGGCCATGTAATGCTTTATAAAATAATGAATAGTCTGTCAATAACAAAGGTTCAATCTCTGGTTCTGTGATTCAAATTGCAGATGGAAACATTCAGTTGAAAGACATGTCCGACATTGTTTACCTGTAAGAACAAAATAGAAGACGTACAGCATCAAAGGAGATTTTTTGCTTTAAAGAAACGCCAAAGAATTTACTGGTGACTAAATCAGTGTCAACTAGACTGAGCATGCTCAGGGGTGTTATGAAAAAAAATGTTTGGAATTCATTTTTGCTCAGCGTTAAAGACACGAAACCTAATTGCTGACATGGTTTTTTATCTGTACCCTTGTCTGTTTGTGTTTCCTCCTTCCACTTGATAAAAAATCGAAGACGGTCGCAGAAAATGAATAATGACTGTAAATTAGTGCTGCTTTGTGAGGCATGACATTATGTGTGTGGTAGATTCAGAAATGCTGATAAGTTTCTTTTGTCTTACTGCTGAAGATTTTAATGACAGCCTGTCTTGGTGTTATGAATAAACGGTTAAGCTTTTGTTCAGTTTCCTGTACATTACACGGCTGCATTAGCTAATCTTCTCCGAAAACGATTCATTTTGGTGATGAATGTTTAAGCTTCCACGTCTGCAATTCATCTTAAATTACAACAACAAAGGAAGCAGAGACAAACCTGGGGTTTATTCCTTATTTCAAACTTTTACAAAGTTGTGGTAAATTTTGATTGCTTAACCGAAATAGCTTTAGAATCTGACCTTTCTAATAAACTTTTTTAAGCTCTGCTGATTTCAAATAAGGACTGTATTATTCCTCATTCTCCTAATATTCAGTAAAGTAGAGCTGAGCTAGCCTGTCAGTGCTAAGCCTTCTGCAGGGTGATGTGTTCCAGGAGCTCCAGCCAAACCTCACTTAAAAAAGCCCGCAATCTGTCACAGCTTGGAAGTGTGGAAGGGAGCAGCCGGGCAACAGTCAGACACACAGCAGGATACCTAGAGACATTTCTTTCTAGATATATGACCTCTGCTCTTTGTTGCAACAACCTTTGACCCATCTCAGGGTCACCAAAGGTCAAGCCTGAAGCCCCATTCATCGATTGTCTGATCCTATCTCATCCGCTCCTTTCAGCAGCTTTCATGCTGGTGTTTTTATTTCCCCCCTATAAGGCCTGTAGTCTGATATCTGCTCCCACCAACAGCCTCCCCCCCCCGGAGACTTGTAATATCATCCCCCATCTTGTCTTTGATTCTGACACTTTCAGGATTCTTTCAGTCTAAAAAATCATTTAACAGGAAACATAATAAAAATGTGTAAACAAGGAAAGAAAACTGAAAATGTTTTCTTGCAACATGAAACTCTCAGAATAACATTCTCATTTAGATTAATCCCAGACTCGAGTTATTGCTGATTCTACTTTTGTATACAGTCTAGACAGTTACACTACCCGGAAACTGAACACATGAACTAATCGACCTGCCTTGTTCATCATATAGCCACCGGATAAACAATTCAAGGAGCTTACAAACAGACTTAGGATGATTGACCAGTCACGGTGAGGTTTATTCTAGTGTAATTGCATGTTTATATAAGTGCTCTCCATGAGTCAATTGAGGGCTCGTAAAGGTGAAGGACAGAAAAAGACTCCACATTTCTTTTTTTTAACTCGATCTGTAAGATGTTTCAAAAGTGCTCCGTCTAACTGTTGGCAGGGAGAAAAAAAACTGACTGATGGTTTTATTAAAATATGTGCGTTTGATTTGTAAACTGTCAAAACTAAAATAGTTTTAATTTAAAATGATAGCTGGATAAATACTGCGTAATTTTGATGTCCGTAAAGGCTTTATATGCATATATAGTAGCATTTATTTCCATTGAGGGCCCAAATATAATGAAAACAAGCCTCATATGTCCATTATAGTGGCATTGCAACATCTTAAAGGCTTTATATGTGATGTTTTGATCCAGCAGATGTCGCCCTTGAGCACCAGCATGAAACCAAAACAACTCGCGCTGCATTGTTGTGTTAGCATGCTCATGCTAGCGATCTTCATTATGCTGGTATCTTCACACTGCATGTAAATTTACCTGAAATGAGCGTGATCTAGAAACACAGTTAAGCAGTGAGTACAGTATGTTATTCTTCTTTTCTCTAGTCCCTCAATTAAACAACTTTTATACACGAGGGGAGGAGTCAGCCGGCCGTCCTGGCGATGTAAACAAAGTGAAGATAGGACTCTGAAAACTCTGAAAACATCACAGACAGTGGGACTCGGGTGTTACACCCATTGTAGACAGTCATGACTCACAGAGTTATTTTCAGAGGAGATACTTGATTTATAATATATTTAAGTGTGAAAAATCACATATTAAGCCTTTAAAGGAGCTCTTTTCATCGACTCTTAACTGTTTTAACAAGCTCCAAAGTAGCATTTATTTCCATTGAGGGCCCAATTATAATGAAAACAAGCCTCATATAATCCATTATTATTGGCATTGCAACATCTTAATGAATGCATTGTGGCCAATGTAACCCTACGTTTCCACATTATACAGTTAGCAGTATCACACAGCTCACGGCTTATTTTAACTATTTTCTATCTAACTATCTAGTTATTTTCAGAGGATATACTTGATTTATATTATATTTAAGTGTGAAAAATCGCATATTAAGCCTTTAAGGAAACCAATCATATGCTTATCAAGTGCCAAGCTATATACTGTGTGGTACAAGGAAATAGTTTTGTCACGTATATTTCTGTCTGTAGTTTAGATAAGGTTGTGTGTGCGTGTGTATGTCTTTTGTATTAGTCTGAATAAAGTAAACCAGTTTAGTTGTTGACATATAGACACAATAAATGAAGTCCATACTAATGCATATTTGCTCTACAAGAGTTCATACACTACGCTATGACTACATGACAGCCGTGAGAATAAAATTAGATCAAGTTTGTTCCAGTTAGGAATTGAGCCAAAGGTCTTAGCCATCATGTCACTCATTGTAGAGAGGCAGTCCAGGTTCCTGCCAACTGTACAACACACCACCAGCACTAAAGCCGGCAAGCTGCCACAGCTAAATACTTTGTCATCTGTTTTACCCCCAGGCAAAGGGCTGTGCCCCTGCATGCTAACATCGTGCTAACAATGCTAAAATACTACTATCGTTATAGGTGGGGAAAAGCACACATGGACACACACAAACTTGATCTCACTTCAAAACATTATCCATCCATGATCCTATAAATATCCCCCGGCATGTTAAATTAGGTTTTATAAATAATAAGGTTTCACCCCCCAAACAATGACAGCCTCGTGCACACTCTTTAACAACCAAAGTCTTTGAGGACTGACAGCTGGAGGGAAAGAATAGATCCTTACCTCACTCTGAGAGCTATGTGATATGCCATACTCTGCTAGAAAGTGACAGAACAGAGCTTTGACATATCACTGTTATTTCTCGCCTCTCCAGTGGGCTGAAGGCTGCCGGGGTTCATTCTTAAGTGGAGATGTCAGACACGTCGTGGCTGAGTAAGTATTTGGCTGAACTACAGCTTTGTGGGTGATGCAGCCCTGCTTTCATATCAAATGTTAATTTTGTATGAAAAAATCTGCATTTCCAAGTGTTTAAAGACAAGGCAAGAGGAGAATCTCAATAAGAATCCAATAAAACCAGAGGGGAAAATAAACATTGCAATACTTAGAAACAGTGTTATCATGTGCTATTTAATTATGGAGCTAATCATCCTCAGATGACACTGATTACATGATGCCAAATACTGATCATCAAAGAGTACAATAAATTCATCAGCCAAAAAATAGATGCCCATGGTCAACACTGAACACCTTGTGGCGGGAAGGGTCTTCCTTTTCTGCTTTTTTATTTTTATTTTTTGTTCGTTTTTGTTTCTTTTGTTTGTTTTTTTGTTTGTTTTACTGTGTTTTGTTTTGTCCTGGCTTTATGGAGAGTTGAAGTGTACCTCTTGTGTTTTTGTTTGTCTATTGGGTGTTACTATAATAAAAATTCAAAAAATAAGAAAAAAAAAAAAAAAAAAACACTGACCACCCAGGAAGCTCAGGGAGGGAGCTAACTCTGGGACTTCTTCATGTGATTGTTTCCCAGATTAATTGTGTAGTCTTTGTAATAAATACCTAATCCCCACCATGCCCAATTCAAACCAATTATCAGGAAAGTTTATAGAAACTTTAATGACAGCATTTGGTTTGGTATTCAAACTCATTTCTAATACTTTTGATGCCTATTATTATAAACCTTTAATTATATAGAAGGTTGTTGTGGATCTTGGTTTCCAGGAGCTTTAAGAAAATAATCCCAACTATTGGGAGTGTCCATGTCTGTAGTTACATTACAATCCAAACATCAACTCATTTGAGGATTTTTAACTTGGCACTGAGTCTTTGGCTTTGGGATTTTTTTCTTTTTCCGTCAATTTGTCAAATCGACCGACGTGTTGTCTCTTGAGTTGACCCAGAACAGAGCAGCTGGAATGCACCGGTGATCTGTGCAAAACCTCCAGCAGAACCCTACTGGGCCCAGTGAAGCATCAACCCAGTGTATTGTCTCTAGTCAAATAAATAGCCTCGTATCTGCCCCATTTCACTTTTTTCCAAGCCTCCTGATAGGGAGGGAATACACTCGGGCTTCTTTCCCATAGCTGCAGTAAAGAATGCGGCTGCAGTAAAAGATGATGAGTGTCCATGGGATAGTGTCTAATGTGTTCTCCCATGTTCACCCTGCTGCCTTCCAGATGACTCCTGATCCACACCTTTCTTGTTAAAAGTCTTAAGGGTCAGGAACACCTTCAAATGATGCAACAGAAAAGTTAAGTAATCACAGTCAAGGTTCTTTAAAAAACAATCTCCCCAGTGATTCAATTTTCTACAATAAATGCAAACAAATCGAACTGAAATTCATTCCAGTAACTAAAAGTGTGAAGTTTTAGGATGTGTTTAAAAAAAGAATGAAACTCTTTTCAAATTCAAAGACTTTGCAATAAAACAGAAGCAACACTGATAATAACTACACCCTAATGTTTGTTTTCTCCCTCTCCCCATGCTTCACTCATGTGTCAGATTTTCCCTCTGAGTGTATTGGCCTTTTGTGTCAGGGAGGCTCTTCCAATGGCCTTGGCTGAAAGTCAAAGGCGGCCGCTTGGTTTTTCCATGAGGCATAGATGTGATGTTGGAAATTAATTGTGTGTCATTTCTGCCACTGGAGGGCAGTCATGCACTTTTATTTCAGGTTTAACTGTTATGCCAAAAAGCTACCATATTGGAGAGCCTTTGAGCAGACCATTACTAAAAACCTCTGTCTCATCACTTTGCTGAGATGACAGGATCCCAGCAATGACATTGTTTTAAGTGTTTATTTTAAACTGGAAATGTCTTCCATTGAGAAGATACTCTCCAGTGTCTAAGGAGAGGGCCTCATGTTGCTTCTGATATGTGATGTATTATTTTACCATAAAATCTCCCTACATTTACAGCATGGAATTATATGCTTTTGCGCTTCTTCTTTTTTGTACCAAAGTGAAGCAATGTCAGATCATTTCACTGAACAGATCATAACCCTAACTGACCACTTATTGGTTTATTTTGCATCTCTCCATGAGTCCGAATACCAGACTTCTCTAATTAGGATACCTTGTTGTGTCCTATTATTACACCTTTCTGTTAAATACTCCATTCTGATTGGTTCATCACCAAATTCTTAGGTCTGCTTTTTCTGAGCACTGCCACTACATAAATGAAAATATACCCTTTAAGGGCTTTTACAAGTGGAACTCATGATCTCCCCTTGCTGCAGCTGAACTGTCTAGGTGAAGGCCAAAGCCCAGATGAGACATGTGTTGACTGACCTTTGGCAGGGGAATAAGTGCCTTAAAGATTTTATGAAGTATCAAACTCTTGTTTTCATTTTCATTGACGAAATGAACGAGACAAAAAAACACATTTATATTTTCATTTCATTGTACAGTGTCCCCCTTTGTTATTTTTTTTGTATTATGTCTTTGCTTTAATACAGTGTATAGCTTATAATGCTATTCTATTTTATATATAATTTTAACTTTTTTTGTTGAAGCTGACTCAGGGAGAAATGCACAAAAATTCCAATGTACCTGTACAGTCCTGTACCTGTACAAAAGGCAATAAACATCTATTCTATTCTATTCTAAAGCGTCAGGATTGTCCCACCTTTACAAAGCTACTTCAGCCCTTAGTTGAAATAACTCTTATCCCCATGTTGAAGGTGTGCTTTACCAAAGTTACCAGCAGAGGGCAGTAGCAAAACACAATTCAAATATTGATGCAAGGCATGTTAAAATCAAGTCTTTTCAACCCCATGAGAACTTGCATGCTAGTTTTTTTCTTGGAAACCCAAAGCTATATACAGTATCTTTTACCATTATGTCCTGTCTGTATGCAAATAGAACTGCTGGGTTTCCGAAAGAGACTGTCGGGGATCTCATGTATTATTTACTTCTCGTTATACATCAAGGTCTCACAGTAATTCTCCTACTGCCTGAGGCACACCATTGTGCACAGCTTCACTTTTCAATATGAATAACAGGTGCTTGAAGAGACTGGTATTCTCCCCATAACCACTTTGATTTTTCCACATGTATTTCTCTCATGTTAAATACTTATAGCTAATCCCGTCATTATTAATGTAAACATGTCAGGACAGAACAGAGATGTACAGCATCAAGTACATCCAAATGCTAAGGATGTAAAAAAAGTGTTTCTCATTAATATGTTAATATATGTATCCAATCTGTTTATCTGATCGTATACTCTACAGAAGGTGCCATGACAGCAGCTAGGCATCGCACATTAAAAATAGATTAAATCAAAGCAGCACTTTATGAAGAGACATTTATTAGATCAGTAGAATACATCACCACCATCATCATCATCATGCCAAGAAGCAGCAGCAGCAGCAGCACTGTAATTTCCTCACTTTTATTGAATGTCCAAGATAGGTGGAGTGAGGCATCCTTTTTTTTCCCTCTTTAATAATGACGATCTCATCATATGCACATCTCGACTGAAAGTCCTACAACTCGTCTGGAGTTCAACTCAGTTCAACTTTCTTTTAAAGTTTTTTTTAAACACACACTAGACAAGATCTTCTAACATACTGATGATGTGTTTTTAACTCACATTGTCCATTGTTGATAACAGGGTGTTGGATATTTAAACCCACGACAAAACCCTGCTTAGATCTTGTTTATAATTTTTTTTAATGACTACCTATACCTCAGGAATTATCATTTATACAGTTCAGAGTCCTAGCTGAAATATTATGTACAACTTTTAATATCACATACTGCATAAGAAAAACAACAGAGTATCGTCGACAAACACCAGACTAGTATATCGTCGCTATAGCAAAAAACAGGAACACTACGATAGCATTCACATGCACTAGTAAACAGTGTCATACTTGTCGAACGTAGAACATAGTATTTATATTTACATAATGTTCACAGCTACATTCCAGGTTTGTATGTGTGTGTGTGTGTGTGTGTGTGTGTGTGTGTGTGTGTGTGTGTGTGTGTGTGTACATTGTATATTAAAAACGTTTTTTGTTACATGCAGTGATATGAAGGTTTCACACTGCGCTGCCTGTGAAGAATATGGATATGAGGCAATACAGGTAGAAGAAATATACAGTATGGACACTGAGTTATTGCTCAGTGTCTCAACGACTATATTATGCATGGTGACCATTATTGTTAAAAAAAAAAAAAAAAAGGTACTACAGTAGTCTTACTACAGTATTTTGATAAAACAGTTATCTGAAGAGACTGATGGTGTCAATGAAAATGAATCAATCCAAGTGACCAATTGGAAGAAAAAAAAAACGCCTGCACATGGGAGAATATTTTCACAATTTTACACATTTGAATATAAATAAATACACATATTTTATCAAAATAATGCATGTATACAAAGTAGAACGAACATGGAAGAAACCCAGTATGACATTTTGTGTTGCACTGAGAGAAGGCAGCTGGCAGACATCGATAAAGAGTGACAGGCTGCTGACACTGGGAAGGAATCTGATGAGTCAAATAAAAAACAGATAAACAAAACAGAAGAATAAAAAACCTGACTTTGTTTGGGAAGCTTATCTAGGTCATGGACACAACGTTATGTACAATATCTCCCTGTTTACATCTGCTTCTTTTTCTTTTTCTTAAATACATTTTCATCTGGGGGAAACAACAAAGAGACAACAAGACATTTGCAAGCCATTCCCTTTAGTATGAGGAGAAGTCCGAGAATACAATATTTACACATATTTAGCTACATCGTAATATTTATTGACGCATGGTAAATGTCCCTAGATTCTTGCAGCGTTTGGGCATTTCTCTCTCTAATGTTGTCTTATTTAACCACCTATAATACCAAAACAAAAGACCAAATATCCCATCATGTGCTTTTCCATGAGTGTCACTTGTTTTGTGCTTGTTATACAGATACAAGTCCGTTTTCACTGCACGCTGTATTTAATACAATCCCACTACCTCTTATTTCATAAATGTGAAGTAGAAAATGAATTGTCACCTTAGTAGCATGCCATGAGACAATGCCGTGAAAACTATGATGCCAAAATGGAGTCAGTCATATCTGAAAGGATGGGCAGATGTGTCCAGGTCTTGTGCTGGTCTCCACGGTCCCTCTGATGTGCTCAGGCCTCAGAGGCCAGCTGAGATAATATGCTCCAATGTTCTGGTCGTGATACAATATCCTGCAACCCTGCGGTCCTCTGCGCCGGCGTACTGTAAACATGGCTGCCCACGCATGAAAGCATCCACCGGCTGGATCAGGATAGTTTTAGCGGTTAAGACTTTGCTATCCCTTGTTGAGGAAGTCCATATCTCGATCTGAAGGAGAAAAGTGGGAAAGTTCATTGGGAATACAGGATGAGATACTGGATGTGGGTTCAGGTTTGGGAGTTAAAAGTCTGGGTTTGTGGGTTAGACACTGCGGGGAGCCCTCTCCAGTTCATGGGTCCTGCGGTTGCGTCCCTTCTGCCTGTCTTGTGGGTGTTTCCAC
The DNA here is from genome assembly GCF_963930695.1 of Labrus bergylta. Taxonomy (NCBI): domain Eukaryota; kingdom Metazoa; phylum Chordata; class Actinopteri; order Labriformes; family Labridae; genus Labrus; species Labrus bergylta. The sequence goes on along the minus strand of NC_089201.1, from coordinate 28,985,332 downwards.
TTGGCAGAAAGCCCTTGAGCATGAATGTGGGGGTGAGGGTTCACCACGACCTTCTGCTGCTGCTGCTGCTGCTGCTGGTGCATTTGCACTTGCTGCACCAGGTGAGCTTTCTGCTTCCTGTGCTTCCTCTCCCGTTTCCACACCTGCTCGCAGAACTCGTCGACGCTGTTCAGAGTCGGGTGGTTGACCAGGGACAGGAAGTCTCTGTACCAAAGCTTCTGATTGGGCGATTCTTGAAGCGAGGAACGGTCCGGAACTGGAACAGTGGCGGCCGCGGTGTCTTTGTCGCGATGGAGCAGATCCTCCAGGCGCTCTGTGTCGATGATCTCCAAGGTGACCTTCAGGAGTGTCTGCATGAATCCGTGCTCCACTGCCTGGCACAGATAGATCCCAGAATCCTTTTTGTTAAGAGCGCGAATCAGGAGGCCCTGGTCTGTGCGGATGAAACGTTCTTCTGATTTCACCTACCGGAAAAATAATTTGGAGGATAGAGACAGATTTCAGAACACTGTTATAAAATAATAAAATAGTATTTCACTTGAATCCAATATGCCAATTTAAATCCCCAAAAAATGGCAACTGTATTATTTAAAATATAAATTGACATTATGAAGTATAATCTCCCATTAGATTATGTCTGAGTCTATTTTAATACAACTGATTAAGTGTGTTGCTCAGGTTGTGCCAACCTCAAGTTTGCGGTCATCGGTGGAGCGCTGATACTGCCAATAAGTCAGGGCTCTCTGCGACTTGGGACTGCACTCAAGGAAAGTGCTGCTGTTTTCCACACCGTATACTGTTTTATCCAGGAGAGTCGACTGCCCACTCAGTTCATCTAGAGGAAAAAAAAAAAACAGAACAGTTATAGAAGATTGTGGAAGCAAAGCTTTTTTTTTTTCTGGTTGTTGAATGCAGATATTGTAGTCTCAGCTGTGGTGGAATTTAAGACAAAAAAAGTGGTTTTCTGTATAATTCTCTGCTTTTCAGCATTGCTCTGACTGAAATGTTGGAGGGAAAAAACATTCTCTGAGTGCTGCCTGAATTAATAGCCTGGCTTCAGTGTTTTTTTTTTTTTCAATGACTGCTTTTGGGATTATTTTGTCACATTATCCTGTCTCTTCTCTTATCACACTCCATCATAGACAGAATTCGGCAGCTTCCACCACAAGGGCAGCCGTTGGAGGAAATGGGCTCTAACCAAACTCTGGGTTTTTATATAGTAAAGTAGGTGCAATGCTATTTAGTCAGAGAGCTTTGGCACTTTAAGGTCAGGGTTCTTCTGCTTGATCTACTAAATCCTGTTGTAAATTTTACAATCCAGACTCCAGTGAAGTTGGCCAAAGAAAATTGCCATCAGCATCTTCATTTTCTAATAAAAAAGAAAGAAAAACAACACTTCTATCTTTTTCAGTAGAATGCTTTTAATGGCTATGAGAGTATTAAATGTACAATCTAAAGAGTAATAGTATTTTTTTTCAGTATCTGAGTTTACTCTCCTAAATTTAGAAGCTTGTGATATCCACTTGTCCTTTGTTCTCGTCAGTTAATTGAAAGAAGCGTATACTTGAGAGAGCAAGAAAGTGTACTAGAAAGTCCTGTTTTTGGACCGAGACCACTAACAGGGCAGTAGAGAGGAGGGCTTGGCGACAGAAAGGAGGCTCTGAGGAATCCTGCCCATGTTAATGATAAGTTTCACATGGACCAACTCTAATTTTCACACCACCAGAAACACATAAAAACACAAGACACAGTGCCACACACATTCAACTGGCTTCTCTACAATTTGGATCGCTTTGGGACCAATTTCTATGCCCAATGAAGAAATAAATCCTCCAAACAGAAGCTCTTTTGTGTTTGATGAAAATTGATCTAATTTAGATAATGAACAAGCATATTTAGTTGCTCAATGTGTCTGAATGGAAACCAAAATAAACTCTTTTTTTTTTACAACAGATGCCTCCATTACAAAAACATGTTTTTATTTGACATACCCTGATGCTGCAGATCCGAGCATTGTGTGAGTGGGTCTCCGTTCCTGATATCTTGCCTTCTTGTTCTTCTGCAGAGACAGAAATATAAAAAAAAAAAAAAATCCTTCATGAGTCAGCACAGACACAACAGTTTCTTTGTGTGTGATAGAAAATGTGTTTGCAGGAAGTTTGTGTGTGTAGGTGTGCATTTGATTGTGGTTTGGATGTGCGGGCCAAAAGTACTAAACTAACAGCAGGCGGCCAATTGCATCGCATTAAAACCCTAATTATAGGGTGTGTATGACAGAGGAATTTAATCAATCATTTGTGCCTGTCGTCTCGCTGGGTCGCACATGCAACCGATGGAGTTTCAAGTAGAGTTGCGAGCATAACACAAAGGGTATTGTCTGTAAACAATAACAGATGATATTATGGTGACACCAAGGGCACACTGGTAACTTCCCTCCCCTCTGTCTTGCTTTGTTCTGAGCCAGCGCCGATGTGTTGTTGGTAATTGGAGGTAAGAGTTTGCTTTGGCTGTCTTATTTTTAAATGTAAGACTCTGGAGACCAACTAACAGATAGAACAGGAATCCTGTGCAGCTAGCATTCAAATCAATAAACCTCATGGAGCTCCGAGTGGGAGGATGCACACTACACATGCACACTTACAGATCCAGTCCACATCGACAGCCACACTACCACCAAACCTCTCACCCCTGGTTCACCCAGACAGCCTCCAGACATCACAGACACTGCTTCTCATTACAGTAAACACATGAGGCAGGTTATATTTCGAGCTCTCTGCTAGAAACATGATACTAGTCCTTTAGGGATGTTTTTTGGCAAATATATAAAGCCAGTAGCATAAGAGCGCCTAGCTCAAGCCCTTGAATCGCAGTCTGACTCCCATCTGTCCTCAATGAGTAAAACCTTTCTGTATAATCTAGTTTGCCATATGTCGAATATGGTCAACATGTCAACCAAAAGTAATTATTTCATATGCAATTCAACATTGGTTCTAAAAGTAAATTTTAATTTAAAACAGGTCTCTTATCTGCAAAACACAAATACACTAATGATTGAACTTGGTGCATTGTATGAATGCATAGTATGTGTTGGGTACCTCTTAGCCATGGGGAAGTATCTGGAGCACTCTGCACCATCCCATGCACAGTAAGGGTCCCTTGCCAGGCAGCATTCAGCACAGGCCTTCCCATACACCTCACATCGATGCAAAGGCATCTGGGACACGCCAATGTCTGAGCCCAAGTACAGTTGTTGCTGGGGGGAAGAGAGAGAAAGACTCAATATTTAATATAAGATATTTCATGTCTAATTAGCCACAATTTAGTAGGTTTTAAGTAGGCATTGACGGCATGCTTTCAAAATACACCTGTGTTCAGCTTGTGTTTGTCATTGAGTAAATAGTACCATTCAGGAATGTGGACAGACCATCCTTCAACAGGTAGTCAGTACCCTCCTACCTGTCAACCGACAGACTCATTATATCTCTCTCTGTCATTTAAGTTTACAAGCTAACTGCCGCTGAAAAGCCAACAATTGACATGTTTATTTGATAAAGTGAGTCACCTCAAAGTGCTTAGACAGTGCAAGCATTTATGTTGTCAACCAAGCAGCAAGGTGTGTCTTCTTAATCTCAGAAGCTTAACTGTAGCCTTGATTGATCTCCATTTATCTCGGATTTAATATTATTTCCATAGTTATAATGATATAAGTTCGAGGTCTCTTTGTTGGTAAGAGAGGTTTGTGCCACTACACAGTTTTATTTAATGTGCATGAAGTAACTCAAATCCATACCTGTTTGGTTGAAAGTTCCATTGCTGTTATGGCTGTTGGCTCCTGTATTGAAAATGACAATAAAAGTTACAGATTAGACACTTGCTGCTTCTGCAGTCATGCTTTATTAGTGATAACAAACACAGGCGTGAAGAGAATAATCTTACCCTGAAAACAGTCATTTCCTCCAATAGGACTTCCTCCAGGTCATGCCAGGAGCCTCGGGGTATGGATACAACTTTCAGTATCGTCCCTATGTCTAGAACATGATGGAAGCGTACAATCAGTTAATATAAACTCTTAAAAATGTGCTTATAATTGTCTAATAAGCATTTATGCAAACTCATGAAGGTTGTACCTGTGCCAATGAACATGACGTCATATAGGCCATCTTCTGCTTCTACCTTATCCACCACTATCTGGGTAAACTGGTAGTCCACATCTGTTTTGACTATGATTGGCCGATTGTTAATGGGGTAGACTGGGTTATACATGGCTGGGTGACTTCTGGCAAAGGTTACCACTTCATCAGGAAGGTCCTTGGTTGTATCGAATCCTCCAAATGTCTTACTTGGGCACTGTAGAAAACAAAATGATTGTTCAGGACATGAATGAGATTTACTGACAACACTCAGTTCATAACACACTCACACATCCCAGTTAAGGCATCTTGTACTCACCGTGCCAGGACGTGGGTAGGGCACACGTCCCTGATAGGGCACCCATTGGTAGTTGGGGCCATCTCTATGAGCATAAGGACCCAGGAACACTCTCCTTATGTCTGTCATGCTGTACATACACACAGCTGAACCTTTGAAGATGTTGCTGATGGGCAGAAAGAATGAGTTAGATAAAGATAATTCAGATTCTTGATGAGGTTCTTGTTATCAGTGTGCAATTATTTCAGTGTTTGACGTAGTACCTGGAAGTTGAAAACACTGCGTAGATGATTGGGCTCTTTGGATCCTTTGTGCTCATGAGAAAAACATCCTCTGAAAGCCAAGAGAATACGACTTGAAATATAACAGATATATTCCTTTCCAAAAAATACTTCACTTCACTTCAACTCAATGAAATAATGTGTGAAAACATTTGACTGTGCATGAGGGGTTAACTCACGTAGTTCATCAAAGTGTGTGTCTATTCCATTACTGCCAGGCACGGAGCAAATAAGTCGAGCCTTAAGGAAGGTGGTCCACTTATTGACGAGACTCCGGTGACCTCCCAAGTCATTCTGTTGGACAGATAACGTGCAGAAGTTCAGCAGGGAAGTTTATTCATTTAGAAATGGCTGAAATGTTCACTGTTTTACTTTCCCTTAGTTATATGTCAACATGTGTTGGTATTTATAATATTTCATTCAGTTTGGGGATTTTTATATGCAAATGAATGTCTTGTGAAATGAATAAAAAGCCTGTTTTCATTATGTTTATTGAAGACTTGTATTGGCCAAGTGTCTACAGCTGAATTCTGCATTATCCTGTTGATGTTCGAAGTAAGACATTAGCTCAAAACAGAGCATAATAATTTCCACTGTCATCTCTCTCCTGACCTTTTAAAGCAGATTATGGAAACTGTGACAACAAGTAGGGAAAGATATGAAATTTTACTTCAGAGTCTGGCCAATCCCCTTTAATTCATTGGACAGAGCTTGTGATTAAACTGTAAACTTGTCATGTAAATAGAGACTTATTGATGAAAGTTAAAAGCCCAGATTTACAGTTATGTAAATGTACATCTTCCTTATAAAATGACTTACAGAGGATCTCAGGTTAATGTTTTTATTGTTTTTAGATTGTTTATAATCAGGGAATAGGTTAATCTCAATAAGTAAAAAATCTGGTCACTCAAACATTCATGTTCTCCCATTAAAAATCCTATTTTGTTTTGAATTATGAATGTCTCTAAATGTTCAAGTACAATATGTTTATTTAACTCACAAATATTAAGTGTTTGTTTTGTAGAACACAGCACACACACTCACACACAGAGGAACAGAGTGCTGGCTCAAATCTAATCCGAAATGGTGTTAATTTATGACAGTGAATTAGAATGTGTCCAAATATGCACAGGCCAAAATTAATACCACATCTTGCATAATGGATGGCTTGTGTTGTATTGAGCAAGACAGATTCCTGACATTCTGGGTAATCAGGCTGCTATGACAAAGGCACGAGCTAGCAGCCCGCTAAATGTAAGGTTGAGGCTGGACATTACTGACTGATCTGCAGTCAGCTGGTTGGATTCCTGCCTAATGAATAGGAATAGGATTTGGATTGTGAAAGCTGATCCGAGGCCAGCTATTTAACATAACCATCCCCTGTGGCTAAGGGGGTGTGGCAGACCCAATCAGTGCCAAAGCCTGGCATTAGGATAACAGTGCTCCCATTGACAGTGGCTTTGCCTCTCAGGTTCTGGTGACATTTAACATTTATCTCAGGTTTCTGTCTTCAGGGGTGATTATACCACACACAACAAAGCCCACCCTTCCCCAGGCTAAAAATAATCACAGATAAAAGCCCCCTGAAAACAACCACCATAAAAGCCACTCAGAGACCCGTCAAGTGTTTTTCCAGATACAGAAGCTATTTCATTGAATACGTGTGAAGTATGTGTGTCTTTGTTTCTATCATTTTGTGGGTGACTGATTTTTTTTTGTATGAGAGCCAGTGTGTATTCATTTCTATATGCATACTTTGCAGAGCTGTCCAATGCGAGCGTGCGTGGCCTTCCCGACATGCTCTCCATCAATAGCGTTTTCTTTGAAGAACAAGTAGATTTTGTCATCTTCTGGGTTGTCGCTCTCCGGGATCTGATGAACGCCAACAAACCTGGGATCTGCGACACATAGACAAATATTGAGATTTAATTTTAACTGAATCAAATCCTTTATTTCTTCATTTTCTATTATGGCTGAAGCATCCTGTAAAGGTGGTTTTTCAATCTGACAGACTGGATATTGCTATTATAACTGCAATACGGCTTTCAGTTTGGAAAGGCATATGGATAATGGCAGGTTTCAGTCATGTAACGAGTTCCAAAAGTAGCAGATGGAAACAACACTTTGAAAAAATGTATTTGCACAATGTACATCTATTATTGCTATTCAAAGGTCAGAGTTGATGAAGTACACATAAAAAAGTCAGAAGCTTCAATTTTCACAATAGCTGTATGTCCTGAAGTTAAAGGAAGAGATATCCCTAAAAAAAGATATAAGACAAGTAAAGTTGAATGTCGTCTTCATCAAGGAGAATATCAATACCAAACCTACTAAAATGAAGGCCTGGGAGTAAAAAGAAAGTAAAATAAAGGCAAGAACTGAACCTAAAGGATGGCCAGACGTCATCACAAATAAAACAGTTGCATTTTCTTCTATTGATATTAAAGACATAAACAACATGATGTATTTCATAAAATCAAGAATCAAGAAGTAATGGTAATCATGTATCTAGTCAGTGTTAGCCAGCTATTTTCCTCTTCTCTCTCACCATTTAGCCAACGGGAGTCGTGTTGCTCTGTTCTGATTGGATGATGCTTGCCAAGAGTGCGAAAGATGGCAAAGTCCCGTCCCATGAAGTCAGCTGATGTCCCAGCATACAGTTCCCCATCTGAGGTAAAAAAAAAAAAAAAAAAAAAACGTTAGTTGCATGTTAATAACACTGGATAAGAGAACAGTCTGCGGTGATATCCGCCTTGCAGGTGTTAACGTCTGAGGTATTGTTTACGGGCTTAGCAGTAAAGGTAAACTCGGAGTCCTGAGAGAACAAGGCAGTGACGGATGTGATGAACATCAGGAGTGTGAAATTGACATTATCACAGTGGGCAGGGCTGAGAGGGGAGTGCGAGAGAAAGATGAATGCATGGAGGGACAGATGAGGAGGGACAGGACAGAGGTGTGAGACAGGGGGAGTACATAATAATGCTGGTAAGAGAGGAGAGAAAAAGGGGAGAGGAGATTAGGGGTGATGGGCTGGAAAATGGCCATCTGCTAGGTTAAACGGTGTGATATAACACAATGTGACTGGCAATAATTAGGGCTAGAGAGGAACGGAAGGCTCACGTAGTCCTACTCTGTTTGATTCAGTGCAAAAGGAACTCAATAAAGTGTAATCTGGCATGCACACCCAGCACTTAAGAGAGGTGAATTCGGATAGAAATAGAGTTTACAGTCCTGTCAATGAGGGGTTTCAAGAGTGTAAATACCAACTACAGAGCAGATCCACTTGTAATGAATGACAGGAGTGTCCTGTTCTGTTATTTACAAGTGTTTTTCCCCCCGTGTGAATCTGCTGAAATGAAAGAGCTACAGGCAGAGGGGTGTTTTCTGGACTCCCATGTTTTTAATATGCCCTAACACACAAGAGCAGCACTGTGTATCCGGTCTCAGAACTCACCGATTAGCATGGAGGCAGTGAGCAGCTTGGGGTCATAAGGACTCTTCCCTCTGCCGTTTTCTATGTGAGGCTCCAGTCTGAACACGCTGTCCTGCATATTGAGAGATAGAAAGTCACAGTGAGCCACTGAAAAAGCAGGAGTTCACATTATTTCGGAGAGTTTACTGTTTTAAATGACACAGGCAGAAAACAGCCGATTCAGTGAGAGTGGAATTCTGTCTGGGGAATCCATTTCGTTGTCAGCACGTCACCACTCCGGATTACAAGAAAACTGCTGTATGTCATGAAAATCAGCGTTCTTACAGCCCGCAGAATTCAATTAAATAAAAAGCATGAATCAGCGAGTTGGCATTTTTGGTTTAATATTGACACATGTTGAATGATTTTGCTTCATATTGATAATTCAATATATGTACAGATAATGACAATTAAAGTGACATTACCACACTAAGTGGATAACTTTTTTTTCTTTTTCATTAAAAAGAGAAATCTGAACAACATAATTAGACTGCTGTGGTTTAAATATGCTCCAGTCTAATCATTCCACCATAAAATGATTCCACCATAATGGACTCTAATAAGAGAGATGGCTAGCAGAACAGTAAATCTCAGCACTCTCTATGACTTGGTGACCTTGGCAATCATAGAAAACCCATCAGATGGATTTAATTTTTAAGTTCATGATCTTCATCTAGAAAATGGCTTTTCTCTGCCTCTAATTGTCTGTAAATAGTTATCTAATGAACAGTGAACACACATTTACAAGGCAGACACAGTGACATTTGGAGGAGAAAAGAGCAATTTCCTCTTTCTACTTTAATGAACACACACACACACACACACATCCAGCAGTTCCATATTAAGAGTGATGAATTGGAAATTCTGCAGACTGTGAAACCCTGTTCTTAATTTTCCAGCTCATTTTGCTGAATGAAACCATCTTCATCTATTTGGATGACACTAAAACTTAACTTAATTAATATATGAAACTCAGCATAACCTCACAGCTTAATGCAAACGTTAAAAGAAGACGTTTAGAAAATGAAGTATGTTGCTTGTACCTCTGATTTCTTGCCCACTTCCAGGTAGGAACACACCGGGTGGAAGGCACCTGTTCCACACACATAGATATGGGTCTGGTTGAACGGCTGCAGCACCTTGATGAAATTAGAGCACTCCCTCTGATGGAAATAAGACAGACGACATATTTAGAATAATCAACGTTCTGACACTTCTTTCATTTTTACAGGTTTTCTGTTTGTGCTATCATCATCCTTAGTAATAGTCATTGCTGCTACTGCATATGGTTGTTTTACTCAGTGAAAAAAGTGGTGAAACTGCTGGATAACCCGACTAACAGCCCCACTTCTCAGCAGAGGAGAATCCAAGACTTAAATAGAGACATCTGCGATGATCCCCAAATGCAAAGCCTTCTGTAATCTGCTGTAATTCCCCGGGGAATAGCCTAGCAATGTGCTGAGTAATGCTTCTGAAAATAATATTATAACCAGACCAAGCGTTCTCATCCATGACTCAGTGCTTTTTTTTTTTTTTTCCACTTTATTTGCATAAAGTAACCAAGCCCTGGACCTTCTGCTTCTTTTTCCTCTTTGAACCCACTGACATCTACCACTGCTGGGTTCACATCAGCTGTTTAATTCCCCGTGCAATAATTGGGATATTCATGCAGAAGGTAATGAGATGCAGAGTAACAATAGAAGCAGTTAATAAAGTCAACCATTATAACCCTTTATTGATTAAAGTAATGATATGTTAAGTTGCCATTTCTTGAAATTTACTTCCTTTATAGTTTGTACTTTTTTCTCTTAATGCTGGGATAGAGGAGCGTATACTTTTCTTAACTTGGGGCTTTAATACTTAGGGTTAGGGTTACCCCATTACTTATGTAGATGCAGATGTTGTTTATCAAATCATTTCCTTGTGTGTGTGTGTGGGGGTGTGTGTGTGTGTGTGTGTGGCAGTCGCTCTGTTTTGTATGCAGTGCTCTCCAGCCATATGGCAATATATATTTCCATGTGCTCATGCAGCACGTGTCTGAGCAGACGTGACCTCAAATAAAACTGAATGTGTCATCACATATGAAAAAAAAAGAAGGGGAAGAATGGCACCAGAAAATGATGCATGGCTAAGTTCATCTGGCTTTACTGGGTCATCAGCCGCCTCTGTTGGTGTAAGCCTTTGTTTTCATTTAGGTTTCTGGTTTTTCTTTGGATTTATATGGCCTATATGTGAGCGGGTTTATCTGAGTAATGAACGACATTAGTATCTGCATGGTCCAGTTTCACTGATGTTCTCTGACAAGCAAGATACTAGAGACAACTCAAACACACTGAATTATTAATAGAATGCCAATATCACAGTTTTGTAAATCTATGCAATAGATGCACCATCTATCTTTTGTTTCTTTCTTCTTTGCTTCATCTCCAGAAGTGTTTGCTTTACATTACATCGGGGGGGGGGGGGGGGGCATCAGCAGCCTCTCGCTGCCTCCCTTTAATTCTCACTCTCCTCCGACTCCATAACAGAAAGACCACCCCTCGGGGCGCCGTATTCATCTGCGCCACGATGTTTACAGAAAACACACAAAGGAGTTCATGGTGCCTAAAATAAGCTGTGGAGAAGTGTGGAAGGGGCAAGAGAGCGTGCCCTATTCTGGCTAATGTCTAGGCAGAGAACTAAGCCACAAAAAGCCATCATTTCATATTGCCCAGGGCCGTTTTGGAAGTTAGAATTCATAACACAGCTCTGCAGGACCAGAGGCAGATTCTCAGTGTGTTTACATAAGGTTTCCCCATACCACACAAACTGCTTTAAAACTGCACTCAGCCACATGCAGGGGGAGATGTGATGCTTGGCTCGTCATATGAAGGTTGAGTTAGGTAAAGGGGGTCTGAAAAAGGCTCTGAACCTATAAGCACCAGGACAAGTCATCTTTTGTTTCAGGTTTTCCTTAAACTGAGGGGTCAAATTAAATAACACATTTAAAAGGCTAAGCAGATAAACACACTTTGCGGAAATGTTATACCCATGTGAGCATGTTGTTGGATTTGCAAAGTGGGAATAATGTGCTTCATTGTTTCTAGAGTCTTTTAAAACTTAAACTTTATTAATTAGACTGATTGAGTTTGAATATCTAATCGGCAAACCAGCCACACACACTGCATCTAACTGTGTTACACAACTTTGTCTATATTTAAGGTGGTCAGCAGATATCTTAAATACTTTACACGGGTCCGTCTGACCAGTGTAATGTATTTAAGTATTTCATTTCACAAGGAAAGTCAAGTCTAGGCCATGTCAAGTTGTGATGTGCTTGAGAGGTTAAAAGAAAAAACTCAAAAACAAATGCATGTACAGACCAAAAGAAATGAAGGAAAACATGGGACATTATATAAAATAAACACTTGTGCATATGATCCCCGAATATATGAAAGCATCTGCCAGAGCTCACTCTGTCAAATGGAGCGCCCAGAAGCTTGATAAGTGATTAAGGTCAAATGATGGTTTCAATCATGGCTTTGCGATTATAGTCAGACCTATGGTCATTGTCCACATGACAGATTAGTAAAGTCAACACACTGGTATAAACAAACTGGAAGATTAAAAAAATAAAATGCCGATGTTTGAAAATGCTTTTAAGAGCACATATTCGATGTAATCCCAGTGCAACTATAAGCGAACGTTGCTTCAAGATCTGCACAGTCGCACGTCTTTAGTAGAGTAGAATAAAGATATTTTTTACACAACTGTGGGAGAGCAGAAGCAAAATGCTGACACCCACTTAAAAGAAATATGTTTTTTTTAGCTCTTACCGAGAGATCTTTTCCTGCCCACTTGCATTCGTCTCTTCTGGTGGGAGAAGCCGGCCAAGGGATCTAGAACACAAACACAGTTCCTTTAGATGTTAGAAGAGAATTATCCCCTTCTCAAATCAATACATCACTCTTTGAGTCAACAAAAACCACAGATTGTGCGCATGCCATGTGTGTATATATGCGAGTTGAAGGGGTCACAAATGCGATTTGTTATCCACTTTGTTTCAGTTTACTCCATTATTCATCCAGGTGTGCGGAGAGCAGCTAACATGCCTGGCACAGCGTGTGATCTTGTGCGGCAGCCCGGCTCTGAAATATTCACGAGGCACTTTTCGGCAGAAACAGAAAAAAAGGAAGTCCCGAGATACCTGATGTCTCTGACTGGCACTCTGGATTTGAGAGGTACACTCGAGATGGAAATTAAGTCGGCCAAACGCAAACAGACTTACAGTCCTGATACATGATTAAAACCACCAGACAGACAAGACAGACTGAAACTCAGACACTGGACTTACCTGTGAATAGTCTCTGCTGATGTTGATGAGGTTGAAGGAGAAGATGTGGTCCTTGGCTCCCACCACCAGTCGTCCTTTCTCCTCGTCCAACAGGAAGGTGTGGTAAGACGAACTGTTGGCCAGACCTTCGAATGTCACAAGGTTGTTAGACTCCAGCATTTCTGCAGAGAAAATGGAAATTAAAAGTGATCATCAGCAGAATGTGATATTCACATGGTTTAAAACATGTGGGGCAAGTGGGTTTACAAAAGATTACAAAATGTCCAGGTGCTTTTAGGAGATATAGCCCCTAGTTTTAGAAAGCTTTTAGTATTCCTATCCACCTTACAATATCTGTGACAACAGGTTTACATCTAAAATTGCATTAAAAATGACAAATAAGGTTGTTTTTAGCTCTATTATTGGATAATGTTCTTTGAACCTCCGCCACAGCGTTTCAATGTTGTTTTTTAAGTGTTGAAAATGATGTAGCATCCCCTCCCTTTTTATATCCCATGCAACATCCTGGCCAAGTAAGGCAACTGGCACATAGTAAAGCACCACAGTCGAGCCAAATTGGTCTAGGCGGGTAATGCCAGCACTTGGAGCCAGTGACCAAACTGTCTGCATGGTGGAAGTGACCTTGAATAGAGCAGCCAAGCAGAACTTGGTGCAGTTTCAGTGGAAAACTGGGTGGTGTACGCCGTGTCATTTGACTCTGCTAATATTTAATAGTCCCAACTGCAGGATTAGGCTAAACCACACTAGCTATTAGGATCTGTTAATATGGGCTACGGCTCAGTTTTTGCAGTGTAATGCAGTGATCTGCCAAGTCCTACATAGAAGCAATAGTTGCTTTCAAAGCAGAACGCCAATCTTGTCACCAACAGACCTTATACATTTCATTACTGTACTTTAAAGTTTAATTATTGATGTGGCATTTTAACACCTTTTGTTTCTTACATATATTCACATTTTCATTCTAACCACACGATGACCCCTCTCATTTCCCACTCACATAAAAGGATGGAGGGAACAGAAGACAACTGGTATCTTTACTCTCTCTCTCTCTCTCTCTCTCTCTCTCTCTCTCTTTCCTACTCTTTACCCTTTTCTTGGGGAGTAAATAACAAATATGTTCATGAATGTTTTAGCAAGGAGAATGCCCCCTCTCTGAAGTGTGTCAGAGCCCGAGAGAATGGAAAGGACACATGCTGCAGCAGTGCTGCTGGAAAGGAAAAGAAAAATAAAGAATAGAGGGCATCACAATGACTAATTTAATGCATCCATACAATCTCAAATATATATCGGAATTACTGGAGGAATTACAAAAGGAGTCAAGACAGTTGCCCAACAGATGTCTGGCAGCTTTAATCTTTAAAGGTTGGACATTTGAATGTTTGCATTATAATTTTGATCTATAATTAAAGTAATTTAAAAACATCAGAATAGCATTGAAATATACTCATGGAAATACATAATTCATATATATTTGAATCATTATTTTTTTATTCCCAAAAACTGAATATAAAGTAAATTTTTATTATAATTTAGTCTAGTTTTTTTCAAATACAAGGTTTTGGATAGTTGGGTTTATGTGTGTAATGTCTCCTCATCGAGCTTCACTTGTAACTTTAGCCATTATAATGCGGCAGAAAAAAAGGAAGATAAATTACCCATAAAAAACTACATTTCCTGGAATTTGAATGGACAATGGATGACCAAACAGCTGTGGGAGAGAACGGAAAAGAAATGTCAACGTCTGGCTCTAGTGTAGACTCTATACTAAGATGGACAGGGCAACAGCTGCCTCGGAGTTAAGCCAAAATATTTAGAGCTCCTGTATAGGTATTTAATCCTGCCTCATCTGTGTTAACAGATAGGACTTGGGTTCAAACTATAAATACACGTCAGACTGTCTTTTCTCAAACCCGGTTTCATCATGACAGTCAGTTATTATCAAGCTAGTTTTTGTTCTTGTCATCTTTTCTCAGAAAGTTTGTTTTTCATTATTTGATGCAATAAAAATGTATACACTTCTATGAGTGACAGTTCTGTTGATGTAAGTGGCTCCTGTGTGCGCTGTGTGTACCAGATTAGAAGGGTACAACAGAAATGGATTGAAAAAATGTGACCAACACCAACACAATCATAATTTCCATAACTGTGAGTGTCTGATATTAATCAACACAAGAATCTGTTCTGCTTTGGACTATACCCACCTGAATGTATTTTGCCATAAGATTGTTAATTTATTGAGTGTGTTTTTATTAGTGGTATTGGTGTGACATCAATACTGCTGCTCAGCCAGCCGATCCCAGACTCTCAGACACAATATGTCGGAACCAGTCATTGGGATATTGTGGCTTCATCCTGTTTAACTGGAGGAGGCTCAGGCACACAGGCTTACGAATATAACTTCCTCTGGTTCTGACAATCTTTTGTTCTACATAAACTCATGCACACACATGTGAAACCCTGGCTCATATAGAGAAGCATTACTGTACACACAGGATGGTATTATGAAACAAGTGTAACCCTTAATAACTCTTGTCTTAGTTGTTGTTGCTGTTTAAATGGTTTAATTGGTTTCCTGTGCTTCAGCACAGTTGGAGAGAGATTAAGACAAAGTCTCCAAAATAAAAAGTAATGATGTGCTTTGTGACGCAGCCTTCATGGCCTCTCTATATGCAAAAGGTTTAAAGGAAGTTAAAATCTAAACATAGTCCATGAAGATTTTAAAATAATTATTTAACTTGTGAAGTTCCTGTATTTAATGGCTTTACTGTATATGTGATTTTTTGATCCAGCAGATGTCGCCCTTGAGCACCAGCATGAAACCAAAACAACTCGCGCTGCATTGTTGTGTTAGCATGCTAATGCTAGCGATCTTTATTATGCTGGTATCTTCACACTGCATGTAAATTTACCTGAAATGAGCGTGATCTAGAAACACAGTTAAGCAGTGAGTACAGTATGTTATTCTTCTTTTCTCTAGTCCCTCAATTAAACAACTTTTATACATGAGGGGAGGAGTCAGCCGGCCGTCCGGGCGATGTAAACAAACTGAAGATAGGACTCTGAAAACTCTGAAAACATCACAGACAGTGGGACTCGGGTGTTACACCCATTGTAGACAGTCATGACTCACAGAGTTATTTTCAGAGGATATTCTTGATTTATATTATATTTAAGTGTGAAAAATCACATAGAAAGCCTTTAAGCTTCATAGAGAAAGGGGTTCCTGGCCAAGACTATGCTAATGCAAGCCAAAACAGATTTATCCATAATTACCTGACACTTACAATATTACAATTATAGTTAAGAAAAGTGCCTCAATGCATTTGAAGAAGGCAACACAAGACAAATCAAATAACCATAATTTGATTTTATAAAAACATTATTGGGCTGCCAACCACAACACAGCCCGAGTCTTTACAAAACAAAGAAGTAACAAGGACGAGCACGGGCACAAAAGTTGTTGTAAAAAGTATTGCTTAGCCCAGTCAAAAAGCTGTGTCCCAGATTTATGTTCCTCCATAACTTTGGTGATCAATCATAAGTGGAAACACTGTAAGCCCTTCACTGACGGCACAATAACACCCGCCTGCTTCCTCTGACCTTTGTTCAACTGCACCTCGGATGTGTTTGTTGGAAAGACAAAGAGAAGTAATCCTCTAAATATATGTAATCATTTTCAACTTTTGCTGCATATACCTAAATAGTTGTGGCTTTGCATATTTCAGGAAACTCTTTAATCCCTGCTGACATTCAGTTAGGAGTTACAGTTAAGTTACACGAGTCACATGTAAAACCAAAACGTAAATCAGTGTATTTGTGTGAATTGTTCAATATATCTTAATTTAAAAGGAATTAGTTATTGTATAAAACATATAAATGTAGGCTATATAATATTTTATGCACAACATGATGTCAAGAATCTGCAGGGAAACCATGCAGACGTGATCACTTAACGTCAAACCACGTCACCACATCCAGCCATCATCCACCCATCATACACACATCATACACACATCATACACACATCATACACACATCATACACACATCATACACACATCATATACACATCATACACACATCATACACACATCATACACACATCATACACACATCATACACACACATAGAGAGACGACTCTGCTTTGTGGAAACTGTCCATGGGAGTCGTGTCCATGGTAACAGACCATTCAACAGAGAAAACAGCAAAGTTATTAAAAGCTAATCATCCAGAGACGCATCCTCTATGGGTATTGTGTGTGGAGCCGTGTGTGTGTTTATGGAGGATGCTGCTTTGTATGTTATTGGAAAGAAACAGGGAGGTTTCCCAGCCATGCCAGAGGTAGTTTGTGTCTATACATGTCTGAACTAGTGTCCCCCGTTTGGTTAAATATCCAACGGGGCAATGTTTGTTTTGCACCTGTTAAACATTGCAACTGCATAACAAAAAGTCACATTTTCTGTAACGTGGTTTTGATAGGCCAGGACGCAGGTCAAATTCTTTTTTTTTTTTTTTTTCCCCCAAAGATGTCTGTAGAAAACATGTTTGGCTCTATAACGAGACTCTTTCAAGCAGACAAATAAACAGGCAGACGTAAAGACAAGTTTGGGCAAATGTGTCCTTGAACAGGTGTCAGCTGCTGCCCTGCTGTATTTTTTCAAAGTTTCCCTTTTAACTGTTGAGGTATGGCCTGTCCTGCAAATTTCACTTTTTTACCAGTTCTTTTTTAAAACTTTCACTGTCTAGTCTATTTATCCTCACCGTAAATTAAAAAATATATATATTTATACCAACAATCGGCCCTTTTTCTAATTCAATCAATTTCTCATTCACTCTTCTATATTCTGTAACAAAGAATTAATGAGAAAAGGACGAAGAGAGAGAAAGAGAGAGGGAAAATTGAAAGTGAGAGAGAAAGAGGAAGAGAGAGAGATAAGGGGGCAGATGGAATGGATGCAAAGAATCAACAGTCCCATGCGAGACCGATAAAAATAAACTCTTTTAGCCTACATTCTCCACAGCTTTCTCTCTTTCTTGTTCTCGACTGGAGGGCACAGCGAGTGTTATCTAAGTGCTTCCCTAAGAAACACCCAGAAACACGTCCTAACAATAACCCACGTGGGGGCCACACTGTACATGGGAAGCGCTGATGTTTTGGCCCCGGTTCAGTGTCTTCCCTTTACGTTTCTCATTCTCAAGGCTGAAGTGAATGATTGCACATTGACAAAACACTTGAAGTGCTTACAGTGACTGATTCATTCATGCCTGAGGGAGAAAAAAAACACCACAAAGCATCATCAGAGCTGTAATTTGTTTAGTGTCAAGCAGGAATGAAAACTGCACCTCAGCCGCCCTCGCATATTAACGGGTTGGCTTTTAGGGTTGAAGATGATTGCTTGAGTTTCGAACAAAATATTGTCCTCAGGGCTTTTTACATTTTTCAGGTAATGAAGTTTGTGTCGAATTTCACACAGTTAGTTGTTAAGAGTTGGACAATAAATCTAATAGTGCCATGTTTAGTCATATTTGCAATGACAAGTATTGCAGTCAAGATTTGTAACTCAACCTTCAAATTAATTCATGATAAATACAAACTGTAGTTCAAACCAACGTATATTTTGTCACAGTGGTAAAAAGTTCCCTGTATTTAACTTTGACGTGAATTTGAATGTATTAATGTATTCATTCAATCATATTATCCATCACTACATGGCATTATTACTGATTATCAGTCAATTTATTGTGTGACTGTATAAAACCGAACCTCCCCCACCCTCAGAATATTTTACTTTGCTTTAAGTACAGATCACAAAGAGGAATCCTAGAGCTGTCAGGGAAACGAAGTCGAACAAAAAAGTGAACACAGCCGCCCACGTCCTGAACATGTGAAGAACGACAACTATTCCGAATGCGAGAAACCCTCCAAAGATTGGGGTGGTGGGGGGGGGGGGGGGGGGGCGTATACCTTCCATGACACATTCAGGGGCCATTCAGAGTTTATACTGTACACACCAGGAGAAACCCAACCCCCCGATCCGAAGATTCTTAACATGCTTATGGATTTATAGCCTTAAAGAGAACTTCCCCGTTAGCCCAGCTCTAGTTAAAAGTCGATCTCAAGAACAACACAAAAACAGTCACCCACTGTAGCTCTACGCAAACATGTGAACAGAAATATCACATGTGGAAGCAGCTTTTTTTTTTTTTGTCTTGGTATTTGAGTTGTGCTGGTGTGATTGCACTCACTTGCATGTGTGTGTGTGTGTGTGTGTGGCTATGTCTATGAACTTCTCTGCAGGTCGTTGGCTATGTTATGGGAAAGGGTGGACAGGTTGAAGTGAAGGAGAATTTTGGCAGTACACTCAAATCCTATAAAACTAGAAATACCCACTCTTCCCTTCTCTGGACAGTAAACAACATGTGCTCTACTTCTTCTTCTTTCCCGTAAACTTACAAACCATAAGAATCTCTGTTCACTCCCCAGAGGATCTATTTACCCCGGGGGTTTGCCAATCGATCACGTATCAGTCCGTGTCAAAGTGTAACACATGTTGAAATATCTCCATTTATAGTTCCCCGTAAAACCATCACCTCCCACTGCCTCATCATCACCCAGTCTGTGGTTGTTGATACAGTTGGACCTTAGCTCATGTTTAGGTAACCATGGGGTACCATTGTTATCTTTCCCCCTACTCCAATGCCCTCTTGCCCCTCCACCCTCGCTTTCAAAGAGAGAGTTGGAATCTCCTGGGGTTCAGGACGGAGGGTGGTAGATGTGGCTGTGAGCGCTGGATGTGTGTGGGTGCGTCAGTTGGTCGGTCGGGGGAAATCCAGTATGTATCGGGGCTCATACTGCGGGGGGAGCAGGCCCGCCGCTAAGGTTCACACTTTCCAGATAAACACTTCCCCTGCTGTGTTCATGTTAGCTAGGTCTTTATTTAAGCCAAACACATGTTAAAGTGTGTGTCCCCTTCACCCACACAGGGCACAGATTTTTCCCCCAGTATTCCCAGTGACCTGTAGGTGTCAGAATCCCCATGTGTCACAGGGCTAGACCTTCCTCTCTCTCAGAACAGGACAACTTTTACCAGGCTGTCTAGCTCCTAGTTCTGTAATTCACCACAGTGAATCATCATGATTTCCTCTCCAGGAGTAAATCTGAGTTGGCCTTGCGGGTAATACATAATTTATATGATGGTATAAATGATTCATAGTGCAATAATCCCATGTCACTTGCCTAATGGGACTTAGAGTTTTGATGAAATTCAACTGTATTATGTGAGTAATATTTCCACCACATTGCGGGGCATGAAAATGATACCTGCTCTCTATCCTCCGGCTAGAAATTCTAAGCAGAGGGATGGTGCCAAATATTGTAACTAGACGCTTAAATGTGAATGAGGAAGAAATATTGAATTGGAAGGTGGCAGCCGGAAAAAGCCCAGCTGTCCGCGATGCTACCTGGAGGCCCGACATCTAATAGAGATATCACTGCATGGGCGTGTTTCACCAAACTGACAGCATGTTGTTTTAAATGACTGATAAGCTCACAGGTATCATTAGCTATCTACAGATGGCCATGTATGTGTATGTGCATGCTTTTGTGTGTGTGTGTGTGTGTGTGTGTGTGTGTGTGTGTGTGTATAATTATGGATCTCCCAGTGCTGAGCGAGGAGCATTTCTCTTTGGGAAAAGCCATCTGCTGAAACAGACCTGCACCATTCATCCTCAGTGTAATTACCATGCAGGAAAAGAACGGAGCGGAAAAATGACATGCAGGGGGGAAAAAAAAGAAAAGAAAAGAAAGGGATGGAGAGGAGAGGGGGGATAAACGGTGCTCAACTGGCAAGAGGAGTCAATGTCTGGCACCACATTTCATTGCAAATGTGAATAAAAGCAGTTGATCACAACGGGCAGCGAAAGACAGGAACAGAGAGAGAGAGAGAGAGAGCATTAGAGGCAGATTCCAGTTGTTTGACAGAAATTCATCAAGCAGGAGCACTTCCTCTGATTTGTCAAGTTTCTTTCCTAAAATTTCACTTAACTTCCCTGATTTTGGTCAAAGAGTTCATAGAGTGATCTATTCGTTTATTATAAATCCTTTGTATCATCCCCACCTGATCGTTTCACTGACCTGATTAAGCAATGTTTTAAAACTCTGCCACAAAGTTTTCATGAGAACACATTTTCACTCATGGTTGAAACTGAATTTAATATAATGTTAGTTATTTTTACAACACTATAAATCTTTTTTTTTTTTTTTTTTTTTTTTTAATTAAGCACTTTCTTGGGAGCATAAACATGATATAAGTACCAAATTGAGTAGCTTCATGTTTAATCATGCATCTTAACTGTCTACCTGAAATCTTAAAAAACAGATTTGCCATGCAGCCACAGCATGCATTACATAAGTCTTAAGCTCAGTAGTCATTGTGAAAATTCATCGTATTAAAACTCACTTTTTCCATTTGTTAATTTGCATATTTTCCAGGCGATAAGAGTTGAAAAGCACTCTCTACCTCACAAGGACGTACAGGATGTGACACAGCAGTTACTACAACTTCAGAAGGCGATGTGTTTCTAGTCTCCGTTCCTCCACCACATGCAGCTTGGGAGTTTCAACATACATGATCGAGAAGCAATGCTGTTTGACACAAATTCTAAACAGCTGAATCATTAAGATGTTGTTGATATAGGGGCGATAACTTACCTTTGTAGGAGAGTTTTAGTCTGGGGACATTGTTTTTGGTTTCTTCGTAACCCTCCACCCTGAGGAGAACCACCCCACACATCAGCAGCATAACGCTGCCCCAGAGAGAGCCCATGGTCCTGGGGCAATACGGGCCAGAGAGGTCCCTTAAAGGTCCGCCTCCAGTGCGGTAAGTCTTGGATCTTGGTGTAACAGACGAAGAAGTCCTCGTAGAAGAAAAATTGTTCTGCTGTCCACTGATTTAAAAAATAAAAAAGCTTGTGGGTTCAGTCCAGACTGGTTCTCAGCAGGTCTGGTCCCCTGCCAAAAAAATCAGAAACCCTTTCCTGCTCCAGGGGTCAATGGCCAAAAAATAAGATTCAAACTCCAAGGGAGACAGATCCTGCAAAAGCAGAGTTTGGGGTTATGGGTCAATGTCAAAGCAAAAACAGCCTCCCCACACCAGCAAGTCCAGGGTAAACTTAACCAAGTAAGCCATGTAAGAGATTCTCACCATACTAAATGCTATAGGATGAGTGAGAGGATCTAGATATGACTGCCATAGCTTTTTCAGTCCTGGTGCCCAACCAGCATGTGGCTACTGTCTAAACAACCATCCTACTTATCGCTGAGTCTCTACCTTAGGCTAAAAAGAGAAAAAACAGGTCCAGTTTGTTTCAGCTGTTAATCCAGTCTGCTTGGTAAGCACAATCTGCACTGACTCTGTCTCTCCCTCTCACTCTGTTTTCTATCAACTGCTCTCTCTCTCTCTCTCTCTCTCTCTCTCTCATCTCTCCACACTTAACAGTGCTCCGGACTAGTTCAGCCCCACTCAGCGCAGTAGCTCTGCCCTGTCCCCACAGCACAAGGCACACTAGTGCAACTGAGAACAGCTGAGGCAGACAGCAGAGTCAGAGTGAAAGAGAGAGAGAGGGAGAGAGAGAGAGAGAGAGAGGAGGGAGAGTGGTGTAGGTGGAAGAGAGAGGGGTGAGAGAGAGCATAGAAAGCATGAGAGAAAACAGTGAAAGCAAAAGGTGGAAGAGAGAGGAGGAGGAAAAGGTTAGGGCATAGGCAAGAGGCTAGAAAGAGCATGAAACAGAAGCACACGGTGGGACATGTGAGCAGAACTTCTAGGGAAACTCATTCGTAGAAATCATTATAGATTTCACTAAAGATTGGACCCTAAACACAGTGTACAGTGTTTTTATTAGATTTTGCAACTTTATCGTACAAATGAGGAACAAAGGGAACACAGAAAAGCTTGTACAAAAACTCAAAGAGTACTCTTAACTGCTGGATAACCTTTGCTGTTGTTCCCTGCTCTGTTTTTTTTTCCTGACAATGACTGATAATAACAAAATGCAATTATTTTATAATGACGTATGTCCAAAATGAATAATGGTGTCATGATTTAAATTGTTATTATTAAAATAACAGACAGTAAGACTGCAAAAACACTACAACAACAACAACTGCATGCTATGTAAGTGGTCTCCTCCATGACGTCAAACATCAGCATTCTAGTTAACCTGAGACGGATTGATTTGTGCTCGAGATGACATCACAGAGATGTAGCTCGTGCTCTGTGAGGAACTATCCGGACAATAGACAAAAACATCTTGTCAGGCCCATCTGTCTGGTGATGGCGCCACTTAAAGTTTCGACAATCACATGGCCATGGGTGATCACAGGAGTTCCTAGAATGAATGTCAAGCTCACTTTCCAGCTAAAACTGTCTTATAGGATAACAGTGTGACAAAACTCAGTGTAAAACCAAAGAATTAACTTCTCGTAATAATAACTTTTATGTCTATTATTTCTATAAACACAGGTTTACAAAGTGCTTTGACAAACAAGAACAAAGCAAACTAAAGCAAACACAGAACAACATAAACAACAGCAAGAACATAATAAATGCAAAATACTAAAAAATAATTAAATACAATTCAACAGAAAAGAACCCAAAGTGCACGATACCCAACAGACATATATAACCCGACCATCACAAGAACCATCATAAGAACCATCATAAGAACCATCATAAGAACCATCACAAGAACCATCACAAGAACCATCACAAGAACCATCATAAGAACCATCACAAGAACCATCACAAGAACCATCATAAGAACCATCACAAGAACCATCACAAGAACCATCATAAGAACCATCACAAGAACCATCACAAGAACCATCATAAGAACCATCACAAGAACCATCATAAGAACCATCATAAGAACCATCACAAGAACCATCACAAGAACCATCATAAGAACCATCACAAGAACCATCATAAGAACCATCATAAGAACCATCATAAGAACCATCATAAGAACCATCACAAGAACCATCACAAGAACCATCACAAGAACCATCATAAGAACCCAGGCAACACAAGAACCATCATAAGAACCATCATAAGAACCATCACAAGAACCATCACAAGAACCATCATAAGAACCATCATAAGAACCATCATAAGAACCATCACAAGAACCATCACAAGAACCATCATAAGAACCATCACAAGAACCATCATAAGAACCATCATAAGAACCATCATAAGAACCATCACAAGAACCATCATAAGAACCATCACAAGAACCATCATAAGAACCATCATAAGAACCATCATAAGAACCATCACAAGAACCATCATAAGAACCATGATAAGAACCCAGGCAACACAAGAACCCAACAACACGAGCTGAGACCAAGAGGAACCAAATATTTAAAAAGATGTCAGAAACTAAAAGAGATAAAAACAAATAAAAAGAGAACAGCAATAAGAAGGTAAGAGCAGAAAAAGAAATAGAAACAAGTGGTTAAAGGATCAAAAAGAACAAAAACTATAATATTAATACAAATAAAAAGTAAATATAAATATAAAACATAAATAGACAAAGTACGTAAGATAAGAAATTACCAAGTTAAAACATAAGAGGAGTTAAGATAAGAGCATAAATACGAGATAAGAGCATAAATAAAGAGCATAAATAAAAGGATGTAAGAAGTAAAAGAAGATAAAAATAGTAAAACCAGTCAGAAAAGACATTAAGAAGACGACATCACATAAAAGCAAGTCTGTAAAAGTACGTTTTAAGAAGGGATTTAAAAGAATTGAGGGACTGAACATTGTCATTCCGGGAATAAGATGCTGTGCAGAAACGTTTAATAGAAATGTACTCGGGCCATGTGCACATTTCTCTTATTGCAGATGGTTTTATCATGGTCATATTCCCAAAAAACAAAAATGACAAGACCAGATTCTATCTTACATAGTCGCCTCAGAACAAAGACAGATTGATTGGGGGCATTTCTGTGCTACTCCATCATAGTCCAAAGGGGAGGTTCCTGTCTTTTCTTTCCAACCATTCCAAATGAGACGTCAATCTCTCTCCAAACAGCAGACCCTCAGTGAGCTGATTCCTCCTCGTGGTGAATGATAATGACTTTAGTGGCAATGGTGTGGTTAAGACCTCTAACAGGCTGTATCCATCTGGATAAAGAGCCATCAGACAGTGGGGAGGAGAGCTGAACTAATCCTGTAGTGGAGTGGATCGGGCCTCACGGTTATGCTAATGCGAGCTGGCGCTTGGAGGTTCCAGGGAGAAACACTGGAGACTATGGAGGACAAGTGTCACGCCACTAGTCTCTGCTTCCTCAAACAGACCGGATTAGAGGGCTGGAACAGACAGGTCCCTTTCTTTCCTGTGTGTGGGGATTGGCAGTGTTGATGTACTACTTCATTATTCCAGGCATCATGTAACACAATCTGCCATAACTGATTCCAGACGGGAGTGATTGTTTGAGCTGAATTGGGAGTGAATGGCCCTCTTGAGAATGTGACTCCCCACTTCAACAGGTAATACTCTTTGTAATTTTGACAACTGCAGAGTGTTTTTCATGGATTTGAAGTCCAAGTGTTAAGCTGCAACTTTATCTTGTACTGTACGTCCCATCAAGAAGATAGGCAGATATTTGTTCCTACTTCGTCTGATTCATTCTGTATGGAAGTGGCGTCATTTGCATTTCCCGAACCGACCGCATCCACTTGTTTTTTTTTGTTTAGCTGTATTCAAGAGGAGTAATGCGCATATACAGTCAGGTAAAAAAAAAAAACAATATCACAATGTAAATCAAGTGAAAGACAGATTAAATAAATAAATAGCATACAGTACATAAAGAAAAGTACAAATGAAAGACAGTAATACAGAATATAAAGTCAAATAAACCAATAAAGACGCATACATAAATATAGAAATCATTATCTAAATAGAGGGGGAAAGTTTTATAATGATGTCGACATTTGTTATATTTTCTGTTTTTAATTAAAAGTAGCGATCGTATCCTAAAGGCATCTTCAGCTATGACCTGGAGGACTGAGGACCTTCACGTTGTATTTGACATATATTGAATTCTGTTTGTGTCGGGCTTCAAAGACAGAGAAAACAGTGGGGAGAATATCCTGACACAGGTGAGGCATTCAGAGCCAATCTAGATTCACAACAGTTTCTCTTGAGTATTACTTAAATTCTCTACGTAAATCGTACTTTTGATCAACCCAAACAACGTTCATGTACTTCTGAATGTCATGGAAAAACCTTGAGAAAAACTCTCTATCAAGTCAAAAATATCTCACATCACCTAATATGAGCCACATTCACATGACAAGTCCAGATAAACTTCTCATTTCGAGATATTACAAGCAAAAAAATGAGACAGCTTGTAATGAGTAAAAGTAGCTGACTTGTTAGGTTTCTTGAAAAACACCTTACATCTTATTTTAAGGAACTTAAATATTTAAAGCAAAGAAATAGCTCGTAACATCATGAAATATAAGATGTTTATCTGGTTTATCTGGACTTGTCAGGTGAATGTTGCTTATATTCAGAGACACAAGATCTTTTTTTTATAAAAATTGGTGAAATACTCTTGGATTTGAGCTTTTGCAGTTTTGCATTCTTTTTTCCTTTTGGATTTAAAGTTTACTTTGGCAAAAGAGACCTTTGAAATTGTTAAACAGTGTCCTCTTTAGCCTCATCACCCATTCACCTAGCTCGGGTTGGAATTCTGAATACAGAATAACATGTGTGGGTGTTTACAGAGCCCGGCGGCACTTTTGTTTTTCAAGGAGATGCCCCACTCTGAAGCACCAACTCAGTCTCATGGTTTGACCTCTTCTGTTCACTAAGACAGAGAGCCCCTGAGTACTCTGAACATCTCAGAGTTCATCAACTCATATGTGCAAGTGGAGTAGGGGAGGATTGGTTTTTTCTTTAATGTGTGGAGAGGCATGGTGGGATTGGTCGTTGGGCTGAAGTAGGAGCAGGACTGGAGGAGATCTGTCGATACCCCTTGAAAAGCGAGGAGCCGCCCCATCACAGTTAACTCACCGCTCCTTTAAACAGTACCCTCCCTGCACCACCACACCTCCTACCCACACAAGTACACCCCCCCCCTCAACCCTCAGATCTCTCCGCACACAAGCTGCTTTCCTCTTCTGTCTCTTTGAGCGTCACCTTCCCCCAACTCCATTCAAGCCATCCGCTAACCCCCAACTGCATGCTGCTGCTGTGTCTGTCAATCCCTCTGCTGCACCTATACCCCGCATCCCCCCCCCTCCCAAAAAAAAAAAAAAAAACTTGTTCCAACACTTTGTCCATTGCTCTTGCCCACTCCTCCTCTTCGCTGTTTTCATTCTCTCTGACCTCCTCCTACTCTTCACAAGCTCGGGAACATAATCCCCTAAATGAGAGGATTTGGCTCCAGCAAAAATGATCCACAATCCACAAGACAAGCATATTAACCACATTTGCCGCCCACCTAACCCTTTGCAACTCCATAGTTCACACCCCTGCATCCACCCACCCACCCACCCAGCTGTGGTTAAGATTAGCTCCACAGCATGCAGGCAACATTGAGTGATTGGAGCAGCCAGCAATTGACAGAAAAAAAACACTTACATTCAGCATTGTACAGAAAATGATCAAGTGGAACAGGTTTTGGTGTGGCTGGTTTTGGAATAATTCAGGAACACATTCCCATAAGAGAGTTTAAATACCATCGTGTGACACTGGATTCTCAAGCCCCAGACGAGGTTGAGATATATGACGCGGTGACGCCGTTTGCCCTGGATATTGGGTTGCTGCCTATGACAGGACTGATGTATTGGCATAATGGTTATTATAGGCATAAAACACACACACACACATATACTGATGGGAGCCAGCTGTGTGAGTCGACAGGATTTGGTATGAAGGGGAAAAGGGAACTGGAGCTACTGGGATCAGTGCTAACTTAACCCCAGGGACATCTGGGAGACAATATACAAGAAAAACATATCAAACCTACCCATGCTTAACACTAGTAGCACTGTTTGGAGTGCTAGTTGGGGGCAGAGCAAAACCACACTTTAGCAAAATCTGTCAACCCATGTCATCAAACAGTGGGAAAACTATTTCCAACTTTGAATCTTCTATGTAAGCAGACTCGTGAGAGAATGGCATAAATAGAGTATGCCGTGCACTATTCATGACTGAATAAACCAAACGCTGTTGGTGATTTACTCTTTCTTAATGAAATATGGATGAAGAAATACAGCAAAAAACCTCAGAGCTATGAATAAATTACTGGGAACAGTGCATCATCTTCAACACGGAGACTACCACACCCCTTTTGGTGGCAAACCTTGGGGGTCCTAATGAGAGTGTGCATTTTGCCAGTTCCTAAACGTGATCATTTAGGAAAGAAAAAAAACATGCATCCTGTAGTGTATCTACCTAAAAAACTGAGTTACATTCATGCAGTTTTCTCAAATTGAATTTAATATTAATGAGTGTAGAAATTTCATTTCATTCACAACGTGGCTCCTCCAGAGGCCAGTGCCAGTTTGCCACAGATGGCAATAACACTAAGATCAGAAGACACAGCGTCTACTTGCAATGTGCTTCACTCTTTCACCAGCTGCATGAATTTATCATTCTCCATCAATATTTCAACCTACCGGCTACCTGCTTCTCACCTCTGCAGGGATCCACAAAAAAAAAAAACATTCAGCCTCTCTTTGACTCACATGTAGCCACTCGGAGATCACAGGAACGAGGCCCGAGGCTGTGACAGCACCTTTCTCAGTCATGAAAACAATAGTCACACAGTATGGCGATACTCAGCTGAAGTCTTTCAAGACATATTGGTTTAAAAAATTAAAGCTTAACTGTTACCATGAGGTTGATTTGGATAAGACATCATGTAAAAAATCAGTGCAGACACTTCATCTAATTTCTATGCACATCATTTTTTTGACTTTTGGAAGAGCCTAAAGCCATTGATTGGATTTGTTTGGTATTGTTTGTCTTGCTTCTTGGAGGTGAGAGTTCAGGGTCATCAGCAGAAAATGACCTCCCCCGCAGTGGAAGCGCTTCAGGTATTTGCTCAATATTTCAGTAGCGTAAAATTTGTTGGAGGATTTTATGTTTTTGTTTATGGTTTTGACAGAGGTGTTCACCATCAAAACCTCCGAACTCTTTTTCCAAATTTCTTGGTGAAGTTTTACAGCACGACTTGGCAAGACACATTTCATTTTCCTTGGCAGTCTTTTTCATGACTGTGCCTTTTGTAGCCTTTCTGTTCATAGTGATCTGCTATTATGGTGAATCAGCAATCTGTTCTGAACTGTCTTTGTCCAAAGCTGAGATTTGTGGTTGCTAGATACAATCCAGATATGCAGCACAGCTTAAGTCGTACACTTATTTTCTCTCTCTGAGTGACCTGAAGGATAATATTTGTGGTATTCCTTTTCTTAGAAATAAATGATTAAACTTGCATGATCCTGTAGAACCTTTGTAGTTGAGGTTAAACTGAGGTTCGATACTGTAAACTATGCTGAGTCAGCCGTATTTTAGAAGTATGTATGAATATCAGGCACTGTTTTAAGTTATCCAGAATTTCATTACAACATAAAGGAAGTTTACAATGAAATTATAAGCTCATATTGTTAGTTAGGTTAAGTCTTTTTTTTTATCATTTATTTTGTTTAGACTCGTGTTCTCCATCATTAAATTCAAAATATGTCTTTTTTTTTTACAAGGTTAGAACAAATGCTGTTTCATAGATTTATTTCTATTCTATTGAGAAAAAAAATATATAGACATGTGCAAAGTGTCAAAGTGTCAAAGCAGAGTCTCACTTTCCAAGAAGAAGGAGTTACACTGTGTGTCAGTTTCGGTTGTGAGTATATATGTGAGTGTGTGTGTGTGTGTGTGTGTAATGTGGAGACAGACAAGCTGAAACTCATCACTGATGCTGTTTATTGACTCAGCTCACAGTGGCAGCAGTCTAGACATCACACAGCTCACTTCCTTGACATTGTAACAGTTAACTGACATGACCATGCAGTTCACGTTATATCTATCAGTCACGCTCCTGTTGGTTAACACAGAAAACTCTAAGCTAGCTAGAGGTGTGAAGAGGAAAATGTGAGAGAGCGAGAAAGAACCCAGAAACATTAAACCACGGTCCAGGATGTAATGGTATACCTGCTGGAAGTAGACATAACAATAACTTCTTCTACGCAAGCATGTGACCAACTCCAAACTTTTTTCCCCTCAATGCGGGTACGAGCCGAAGCAGTTAGCGAGACACACAGGAGCTACTGTTTCTCTGGTTTCAAGAAGTTCAATCCTGCTGATACTTAATTCTTAGGAAAGAGGCATCCATGCCCTCCAGTCTGTGCCAACCCATACAGACTCTAGAAATAATATTCAACATTAAATAATCTTTGAGGGTTTTGCCCCATGAGGAACAAAAATGTTTCTGTTTGAAGAGGTAGAGGTACTTTACGAACACAAGACTAACCTTACACAAGAACTAACAAGGCAGTCTCCAATCTGTGACTATTGTAATGTGTCCTGGGGCTTACTGGGTGTTAAAAGTTTAGTCTTTGTTCAATACCAATATTATAAAATTGGGATTGCACCCCTGCTGAGTCTTTGACCAGCAAAGATCTGGTTTCAGATAAGATATCTAAACCTGTAACTTCCTTAGGCTGAAAACTATGTATCTCATCAGTGAGATAAAAATGACCCAAACTAAATTTGTCGATAGCAGTTGATAAAAACAGAACCTGCAATATTCATTTTAAATGTTCTCACAGTTTCTTCTAATCAGCAGGATCTTATGTTTTTGTCAGTTCCCTTTCAAACTAGTGGTCTTCCTTGTCAAAGTTGGATATACCTCCTCTGCTAAAATACTGTATTTGTCCAAACAAATGCTACATAAGCTTTGATAAATATAACAACAGTGCAAACTAACTAGTAAGAATTTAAGCTTCTAAGTTGCTTTGCATACTTCTTTCCCAGAGATTATACAATGTTGAATGCCCTTGTGATGCTCCCTCGTGAATTTTAATCAAGGCACCTTGCTTGCCACTGCTGACCCCTGAATGTGCACATCAGCAGTGTCAGGTGAGCCCATAAACATTGTGCATTCTGACGTCTAACGATGGATTAACTGACCTTGTCAATAGCAGGGCAGTCTGGAGGATAAGGGTGGGACTTGACCGATCGATCTGGGGCGTCTCTTTTAATGGGGCTTCTGGTGTTAAGCTGAGGTCAAACAGGAGGGGATCCATGTGCCTCCTTCCATCCTCCCACCCAGATTTATACCTTCAGTCAGAACCTTGACTCTGACATAAACCCAATAACTCCCATTCAGCCTTGGACGGTTCTGTCCTCAATGAATACAATCAAATCCGCTCTAAATCACAGAGAGCCACAAAGGATGAAGGAAGGGAGAGGTGATCAGGGAGGACAAAAACATGGAGAGCGCAACTACAATGAAGGAAAAAGAAGATGCAGACGTGCATGAAAAAAAGGAATCTAAAAGGTTAAAAAAATACCATTTAGTTTCCATGAGAGGAAAGGACTAGAGCAGTGGCCTAAGGACCCACCAGCAACTCCTTCATGAAAATCGTGACCCAAATTTGTGATATTTTTTCAAACCAATCAGATTTGGACCTGAAATGGTACGAAAACATGTGGTGGAACAAAGAGAAGGAACACAACCAACATGTTTTAAGAGTGCTTCACACAGTTTTTGACACTTTTTTTTCCCCAGTCAAATGTTCACGACCCACTGAAAACTGCTATGCAACCCACTTTTGGGTCCCGACCCCACCAGTTGAGAACCACTGGACTAGAGGACAGGATGTTTTTAAGAAAGGATAGGAGGAGAATCCATGCAAGTGAACATCAATCAACACCATGTGATAGTGCAAAATGATCTTTTAGGGGTCTCCTGCATGGCTCCAGTAAAGGGCATGTGTTAAGTCCCACTTTGCTCCGTTCAAGACCAACAGATAATCTCCACACTCTTGTTCACGCCTCTCTGCTGATGTCCGGTTTCTGTCTATACTCATCCAGATATGTTAAAGCCCTTCTACAGCCTCAGTTTAAAGCTCACTCCGCTGAAGCCCTGGGGAGGTTGATAAAACAGCACCAATTCCACACTAATTAGCCAAGAGGAAATTGCACCTCATTCTCAGCTTATTGCTGGACACAGAGCAGAAATGTGACACAGCATGTCTTTCATCCGTCCCAGTCAGCCCAGGTGTTTAATCTAAATTTACCACAGTACTTTCCCATCTATGCTTTTCAGGAATTAAGAAAAGTATTTATTTATTTTTAACTGGAAAGAACGTTTGGGATTTCGCCCCTCTAAGACGTCCAATTTCACCTCGTCCTGCTTTATTTATCCCTCATGCAGGTCAGGTTGGTACAAATTGCTTGGACTTGCGCTGCAGTCTGCCAGGTGCAGCAATATAATTTTAACAAGTTTTTTTATTTTTTTTAAACATCCGGCTCATAAATAATCATACGGTATGGGGGTTCAGGATTATTGTTTCTTTTGCATAATGCCTCAGCACAATCAACTCTTGCAATGACCCCAGACTATTTCACTGATGTAAAAAACTTCATCAAAACATGTTTTTAACAGATCAAATATCATATCCCATGCAGACAAAAACAATTCATCATGAAAGGATATTGAGTTTAGTTTCACTTCTAAGCAGAAGGCCTGCATTCCTGTAAGGTAATATACGACTCTGCACTGACTTGGATGGGTTTCTGCTCCAAATTAGGCAGAGAAAAACCCCTACAACCTGCAGAAAGAGAAGGGAGTATTATTGTTTGACCCTCTTAGCTAAAGTATCAATAACTCCTGGGACTTGTCACGGTCGAGCGAGAAAGGCTGTTACCTTTTGGAGAAGAGCGAGACAACACATCCATCTCTCCATCTCTGATTTCAGCGCTGATACCAAGCACTCCAAAACTGAAATAATGTCAATATTGGGCAAGCAGAACCTGGGAAGGAGCAAAGACGGGGTGCGGAAGAAAAGAGATTGCTTACAGCATCCTCTTTGTGAAAATATGCAAAAAATGGTCCAGCTGTCCAATTAAGCAGAAGCTCCAACCCAGAAACTCATGCCCAGGAAGGAACCCTTGGCCCTGCTTTCAGTACCCAGTGTATCACGCCACATTAGTCAGGCGCCAGTCCCTGCCAAGGCATCAAACCCAACACAGCCACTGCTGCTTTCCAAGTCTAAAAATCTCATTTATCCCCTGCTTCCTCTCCCTCCCAAATCCATTTATCTCAACCTCGTCCAAGCCTCATGTTCTTCTGCTTGGGTGCCTCATCATAGTGCCCCATAGACGTATATTCTTAAGTGACCCAAGGGTAAACAAAGATGAAGGCAACCACTGTCACAGTGAGAGGACACATTCTGGTAATGCTACTGATTGCGTTCAAACACAAACAAAAGGGAGTCGACAAAAACCAATCCCCACATGCACAGTTGTTCTATTTCTGTCCATGACCCCTTTGGCCTCTATGTTCAATGGCTTTGCCCCCACTGCCACTGATCACACAGGGGGTTGGAGTTGCCAAACCTGCCATTTCCAATCATCCCATGTCTTTTCATGTCTGCGTCCAATTTGTGAAAACATTGTGTAAGTGCATCATTTTTGTTTTCATAATTCGGACTGATCCATTGATTACGAGCAACTGAGAGTGTCGTAAACATGGGTTTAAATGATCGCTAAGGAGGGCTCAGTTTTCAAATCTGGTTCGGTAGAGCGCGCGCTATTTCAAGTTTCCGCCACATAATGCATTTAGAAAACCGTCTCTATGTAAACGACCACTTTGTACAACACATGGCATGCTCTCCGGGGTGTTAATGACACGCTTTATACTTGAGATGCATCACAAACTAAACCAGAGCCAAACTCGTACCACTTCTGGATATTTTGCCTTTTTGTTTTTTTAACAATCAAATTGAGTGGAAAATGGACACATTGAACTCCACCACTCTAAATAATGCAACAAAGCACCAGTGAGAACACAATGTTAGCTACATTGTTAAATTGGGTAATTAACCAAACCTGCAGTGGGGTATTATTATACTTGGCTCCTTTTCTATCTGGTATTTGGTCTGCCATGCAGCTGCATAATATATTGAGTTAGCGCCAAATAAGAAGACGTGGCTCATCTCCAACTCAATAATATCTGCAAGAAGCCTGCAGCTCATGGGATCCATAAGATTATATTACACCACAGAACAATAATAATCTTAAGAACAAACACAGACACTCAAGCTTGTGTATGATTCATTGATGTGATCTGTAATATCACAGCCTTCACATGAGGGCGCGTCCCAATGCTTTGGTTACGTCTGGAACATGATGTACTTAGGATTCTGTGACATGAGTGACATTCAGACTCTCACACCTGTATGGACAAGCTCATCCTAACCCGACCCCACCCCCTCCATCACCCTGTACTTAATAGGAAGGAAGGTCAGAGTGCAAGGGGGAGGAACAGGAATTGATGGCACACTTAGAGTCTTCTCAAAACAAAGTGAAACTCACCTCAGGATACTAGAGTCAATAAAACACTCCTCATTTACCAAGTCTGTCACCTTCCCTTCCCAAACATGTTTGAGGAGGAAAAACAGACCCCAGGCTTCTTAGTATCCTCCTCTACACTCTCTCTGAAGGTGATAAATGAACTATTTTCATTGACAACGTCATATTAACTTCATTTATGTCAGTACTCAATTTGGACCACGTCTGTTGTTTCAGGACTTCCAAATGACATCTCAGGTCACTATGTTCAAAAGTAAAATCATAGTTTAACAACAATGAACAACTAACAACATTTAAATAAATAAAATGTACTAAAATGCTTCCAAAAAGCCTTTTAAAAAAAATATTTGTAAAGACAAGATTCAGTATCAACCGATGGCAATTGAGGATATTTCCAGTCTTTAAAACGCACTAAACTCTTCATTATTAACTGGAAACTGCAGCACTATGACATGAACAATTATGCCTTCCGCCAATTTCAAATCTTATGCAGTAATAAAAAGGTGTCTGTGTCCAGATGCCTTTATTAAATCTTCTCTACATCAACAGCAGTTACCAAGCCAACAATCAATAACCAAGTAAGCTATAACAATGATCTAATTCCTTGTGTTTGTTTTGGTACATCCTTCTTTAGTGGAAGTTTCTAGGTTTGAACCTCTGTGTTGTGTTCTGGTTATGGCAGCTCCAGGCCCCCACTTGTTTAAACTGTGTTTTGTATCTAAAGCAAAACAACTTTTTTTTGCTGTCATGCAGAAGTGTTTAGTAAATAGAAATGAAGGTGCTTTCCTGTAGAACAACCGTGGTGAGCCAAAGGAAAAAAGTAAACTCTTGCTGCAATCAGCGCTGATGTCAATGGACCGAGCTGTAGTGTCTAATTGAAGGCGGCTTTCTGCAAGGAAAGCAGATTACTGATAACGGAGGAGCAGTAGATAATGTGTAAATGGGCGTAGCAGACATTTCGATTAATCATGTCTTAATTAGTCTTACCTTCATTAACTTTATCTTAATAACACTCTGCAAAAAGTTAATGACTCATTTAGCTAATTAGGATATCTGAGTGTGTGTGTGTGAGTGTATGCATGGATAATTATGTGCCTTGGAGTCACTTTAGCATCAGCCAAACAATCATTTAAGTTAATTTAATAAGGCTTTGTCCTTCAATGACACAGGATGACATTTATTCAGAACACTGAGGGTTTCGCTCATCTTATTTGCCAGGAATGTGTGTTTGGTGAGTGTGTGCGTGTGCGTGTGTGTGCGTGTGCGTGTGCGTGTGTGTGTGTGTGTGTGAACATGGGCAGACATGTCTACATGTGTCACTAAATGTCTGCACCATAGGTGGGGCTGTGCTGGGTCATTTAGAGGCACATGCTCAGATCCCCTGTTCCCTCTACGCTGCCTGCACCTACAGAAAAGAGTAAATCTGATACTTTGTCACAGTTTGCAAACAGAAGCGTCCGGTGGGGCGGAGAGGGTCACCTAATGGGTCAGCTAGCGTGACTTAACAGAGCACCCATCTGTGTCAACATCAGGCTGCCTTTGGGTGGGGAGTAGAGTGTGTGGCTGAGATGAAGAGATGTGCTCTGGATAAGAGCGTGGGGGGGGGAAGATAAGGGAATTTGAAATGAGCGTTGGTAATGATGCTGGGATTGTGTGTTTCTGAGTTGGTCTGTTGATCCCGTCACTTGCCTGTTTTTATCAGTTAAAATAGAACCAGAAAGGCTTAACATCGTTTACAAGCTGTCAAGCCCGCAACCAACTCCAGCTACTTTGCATTGAATGATGAAACGTAAAGAGAAGCAGGAGTTGGAGGTTAAAGAAAAAATACACATCAGGGAAGCACAAGTTTGGCAAATACAATGAAATAACTAGTTAAAACAGTTTTCTTGCACTTAATTTGACTTCTTGAGTACGATCGAAGGCACCAGTAAAAGAGAACTATTATGTTAATCACGACTGAAGTCGATCCATTAGTTGGAAAACCGAGTCTGCGTGATGTGGGCAGTTTCTGAAGTTAACCTCGGAGATAGTGACCGACGGGGGGTCCGAGCTCTTGACAAAGTTAAGATACACTTTCACATTGATTGGAATGAAAAGTATGATTGTGTTGTGTGTGTTTCAGCCAGCAAGTCTTGAAAACAGAACAACATTCAAAGAAGATAACCATCTAGAAACTGAAGTCATTAATCAGTGATAATTATGTTAGAAGCTGAAAAATAGTCCTGGCTGATGAAATGTTTAATGCAGTTCACTCACAAACTCAGAAATCCAATGTTGACATTGTTAAAGTCTTTATATGTGATTTTTCACACTTAAATATAAATCAAGTATATCCTCTGAAAATAACTCTGTGAGTCATGACTGTCTACAATGGGTGTAACACCCGAGTCCCACTGTCTGTGATGCTTTCAGAGTTTTCAGAGTCCTATCTTCAGTTTGTTTACATCGTCGGGACGGCCGGCTGACTCCTCCCCTCGTGTATAAAAGTTGTTTAATTGAGGGACTAGAGAAAAGAAGAATAACATACTGTACTCACTGCTTAACTGTGTTTCTAGATCACGCTCATTTCAGGTAAATTTACATGCAGTGTGAAGATACCAGCATAATAAAGATCGCTAGCATTAGCATGCTAACACAACAATGCAGCGCAAGTTGTTTTGGTTTCATGCTGGTGCTTAAGGGCGACATCTGCTGGATCAAAAAATCGCATATAAAGCCTTTAAAGAGATGGTTTGTCACTATCACCCAAAGAAAGCAACATTAGCTAAAAAGCAAGTTGTTTGCATCCTTGTAAATACCAGCAGTTTCACAAGCTAAGGCCATTTGCTACAATCTACACTAATCTAAAGCAGAAAGCAGTTAATTGCCCTGGCATAACTTAATTAAGCTACATTTGGGAATCTTTGCAATCCCTGTAAATTATATAAGATTCTACGGGCCCATAACAACGAAAGCCTTCACATATCTGACCCTTTAGATAAAGTAAAAACAGGTTCTACGTTTGCAAACCTGAAAGCTTTATTATGGCATTCCTCTGTCTACCACTTTTAGAAACTGTCCAGAAGACTATTTACAGAGCACGGATCTCTGGATCCTTAACAAAGAGTCTCCAGTGAGAGAAATATTTAACTACCAGCTAACACTCAGAAGGAATGTCTGTTTCAGAATGAAACCATAATAATCATTGAGAATGTGCTGCCCATGCCAGTGACAGACTTGTGGTTGGAGTAAACTAGTAGCACATTTCTTCTGAGCTATGTTAAGGCTCAATTTGCCCCGTGCATGCTGACCCCTAACGCTGTGAGTGAAGAGGGTGTAATGAGAGGAAATAGCATAAGTGACTCCATGCTTTCTGTCACCCTGTACCTGATGAAAATAATAGATGGGGGAATCTACATTTAGCCAGCTTCAGAGGAAATGTACATGACATACTCACATTTTAGAATTTTAACCTGTGCTCTCTGAACTTCTTATTTCACAGTGGAAATTTTAAATCGCAAACATAACTTGCATATTTCCCCCCCTTGGTTCAATCCAAGCCTATAACAGCAAACGCTGTTTTCTCTTGCTACAGTTCTTGTTTTTGCATATTTCAAATTCAAACACTGAGCTCCTTTTTTTGCTTTTCTTACAAAGCATTCAATTTTTTACAGGATTTGGCTGAGCAGTAGCAGATGAGTTATGCTAACCCCTCTTAGCCTGCACCTCCATGTGGTAACAGTCAGCTCCATATAATAAGAGGTATTCTTTTTTGCGTTGTGCCTAGAGAAATAAAAACCATGTGCATACTTGGTTGGCTCTCCATGTGAGGAGAAATTTTAGACTGAAACGTCAGGAGACAATGCATTTTCAGTTCCAGCTGGCCCAAATGCACTGCCCCGACAGAGACTCAGCACTTTGTGCTTCAGGAGAAGGAGGCTGCAAGTTTGCAGGAGCTCAGATACTGATGAAAACCACTTGTTCTCTTTGTTAAATTCAAGGTCATGACTGTTGTCATTCTGCCAGTATGTAACAGTTAATGTGAAAATCTGTCAGTCTGTTTGAGTTGAGTTTCATTCTTTCATTCTTGGAGTAACTTTGTCCATAAAAAGAGAGCGGTCTTGTTTAGAAGCTTACTCTGGTCTCCTCTCTCCTGAGACAGGGCAGCTGTGTACTATGCCTCCCCAATGGTGTGTGAGTGTGTGTATGTGTGTGTGTGTGTGTGCGTGAGTGTGTGTGTGTGTGTGTGTGTGTGCTACAGTATTTAGACCAGCATGATCCACTGTCAGCACCTTTAACTAGTCCGTAGTGCAGCAGGGCAGTGAACATTTTTTTCACACCTTGCTTTCAGCATCTTAAATAAAAAGAACACATCCTTGTAAACAACTTCTAACAAAAGACTTAAAATATTACTGCAAACACACAGAGGTGTCAAAACTGACAGAATTTTTGATCACTGCATCATTTGCACAAGTCTTTTTTTTTTGTAGAATTGTGTGGTTAATTTTAATTTCTCAGACGTACTTCAAACAGCATTTGTTTTTCACAATGCGTCCCCAGACACTGATTTGAATTAATTTTCGTCATTACAAACAATGAGATATCTGTCTCACAGATGCAGATTCTAAGAAGTTTGACTCTCCCATCATCAGTTGTTTGTTGATTGCTGGTTTTAAACTGCACTGAGTCATGTTAGGGGTATTTGAATGCATCATTGACCATTTCTTAAAGCAGCTGGTTAAAGATTCTCAGTCAACTCGGTAAGAGTTTGTATTTGCAGTTCTTTTTTTGCATGGTTGCTTAAATCATCAGTCGTGACCTTAACTTTTTTAACATGTTGTATCTGAGGGATTTGTGATTTCGAGCTAATTGTAAATGCCTCGTCAGAAAACCAGCAAAAACACTGACCTGTGATCATCAAAACAAAGTATTATCTGAACACATTTCCTCAGGCTTTTTTCATATAACTCTAACACAAGACAGTTTTCCCACACTGAAAAAACCTCTCTTGAACTCCAGACCAATAAGATAATTATGAGACTCTAAAGACTCCATCAAATCTGTGAGTGTATTACTGCACATTGAACACTAATTCCATTAAAATGTGCTGCCATCATAAATCGCAAGCAAGCACACACAGAGCTCTTCTGGTTACTACACTGATGTCATATAAACACACACACACGCAAATAACAGGTTGTGTTACCAGATCACATTCAACAAACTGTAATTGTGAGTCATTTTATTGCCGTGACAAAAGATGCAATCACTGAACTCTTCACCTTGACATCATGATATGAGCAAAGGATAAGACAATAGACCTAGTTTATGAAAAAAACAATAACAACCAACTCTTACCCCTAGATAGACGTATCATATCTCATAAATAATTATACTGAAAGAATTTATGTTTAGGCAAAAAAAAAAAAAAAAAAAAAAAAAGGGTGTCCACTTACAATTCTTTAATCCAGAAGAGGTTTTGTAATAGAGTCCTGTGTGTATTTGGAAGAGAGTGTAAAACGAGAGCTGAAGCCTTTGGGGTGAATGAAAGAGAGACAAGAGAGGAAGATGTGGATGTGTGTGTGGATCGAGTCCAGCCTCGTAGTGTTGGGGGAGGCTGGAGTAACAGCGGATGAGTTTAAGTGGGTAGTATCAGTCCTCGCTACATCACTCCACCATCTGCCAACGACCGGTTATCAGATTCTCTCTCTCTCTCTCTTTCTCTCTCTTTCTTTCTCACTTTCAAACATAAACACAGTTGTGCATGTGTGTGTGTGTTTGTGTGTATGCATGCAGATCCTTCCTTAGTAACTAGTCCGATCATACGAGGGCGTAGCAGTGTTGCTGTGTCTCACAGAATCACCTGGGAGCAGGAGGGTGACGTCAGCCGCTCTCAGGAGGAGGACATGGGTGCTGGTGCTGGGCATGCCCGCCCTGCCGCCTGCCTTAGGGGGGAGACTTGGGAGCAGAAGCCTATTTGGCAAAGAGCGCAACAAACATAAGGCAGGTGATACAGAGTGAATGAAGGGTGTGGGTGGGAGACTCACAGATGTGAACGTCTCCCTGTGGAGATAAACGATGAGCCTGGATACAAACATCACACCGCAGAGATCCAGCCGGCAAAGAGAGAAACTCACCCGTGACTCATTCACGGAGACGTGTGTGTGTGATTGACTGTGTGTTCCAGATGCCACAGACACATAAAAAAGGCAACATTAGCAGCTTATATGGTTCCCAAATGACAATGATTTACAGCCCTCGAAAGTGCCATACGCTGTAGAGAAGCGTGCCTGGTAACCATTCAGAATATTCCAGCACAGCGGCAAATCTTTCCTCTCTGACTGTCCAACACATGACTTCATTTGACTTATTTTTCTGTGTGTCCTCATTCAAAAAAAACGCCCAAACATATATGAATGAGTCTTAACTTGGAGACATTTTTTTTTCTCATGAAATAAGTAAGTTCTCTCTGTTTGGAGTGCAAAATGTCCGTTGAGCAGAGACCGCAATCCATTAGGTTTATACTTCCATGAAAACACATACAAAGAAATGGAACCACATACAGTCTTGGCAACGTGTGTTGTTTCCATCACAGCACACACAAGGTCACCACTATGTTGCAATGGAATATATATACAGCACCTTCAGAGCAAGCACTTTCCCAAAAACACACACATACATGATAAATCCTCCATTCATACATATTCATGAATACATTCTAATGTCAGAGTCATAAAGCACAACATATGGACCACACCATGCACTGTATTTCATTCTGCCCACATGCATTGTCTTTGTGGGTGTTTATTTATGTGTGCTGTTTGTCAGTTAATGAATCCATTCTAGCATAAATCACATATCATTAAGCAGCTGTACTGTATGTGTGTGTGTGAGATGATTAATCTAACTGAAGATATTCATGTGACTGCAAATAAAACAGCTGTGAATAAAAATAAACAAATAGTGCAGACACAAAGCTGAAAAAAATACATTTGCTCTCAGTCTTAATTTATTTAAAGGCTTTATATGTGATTTTTTTGATCCAGCAGATGTCGCCCTTGAGCACCAGCATGAAACTAAAACAACTCGCGGTGCATTGTTGTGTTAGCATGCTAATGCTAGCGATCTTTATTATGCTGGTATCGTCACACTGCATGTAAATTTACCTGAAATGAGTGTGATCTAGAAACACAGTTAAGCAGTGAGTACAGTATGTTATTCTTCTTTTCTCTAGTCCCTCAATTAAACAACCCTTATTCGCGAGGGGAGGAGTCAGCCGGCCGTCCTGGCGATGTAAACCATCAAATCCATCAATGGATCCATCAAAATCCATTCAGGAGAGAGGAGAGGAGTGAGTGAGCTGCAGAAGAAGAGCGT
Organism: Labrus bergylta; assembly: GCF_963930695.1. Lineage (NCBI taxonomy): Eukaryota > Metazoa > Chordata > Actinopteri > Labriformes > Labridae > Labrus > Labrus bergylta. The sequence goes on along the minus strand of NC_089201.1, from coordinate 28,943,850 downwards.
GTGTTTGTGTGTGTGTGTGTGTGTGGAGCAGAGTGACAGAAAAAGAGAGAGACAAGAAAGCACAAGCTGAAACGCTAACCAGCGTTAAGGAGCTAACGATTGCCTGGCCAAGAAGTGAGTGACGGTAAAGGTATCTATTGTATCATTAAACAAGTAACCTTATAATGCTCAGCTTTCCCTTTGTAAAGATGTGTAATAAACATATTCAATGGGTTAAATCTGTAGCTCCTCTGTGCTAAAGAGAAGTAAAAAAAAAAGTAGTCTTACCACACTGAGAAACCAGTACAAGTAAAACTCTTTCATTCAAAGTATATCAGTATTAAAGTATTGATTGTGCAGCAATAGGTTCTCTGTGAGGGTTTTATTATTATAGGCTTTTCATTTTACCAATAATATTTCATATGCATTATTTTTTCAATTCAATTCCATTCAAAAAACTTTATTTGTCCCCGGGGGGGCATATATTTCATGCATATATATTTATGTTACATTGTATTGTTTTAGGTCTTTGAGGTTTTTCATGTGTTTATGAGTTTGTGTGAAGACCAGTTAATAGAACGTGTCGTCTTGATCATAATTTCGGATAATTGAATGAGGCTGTTTGAATTAATCTAGAAGAGAGAAAATGTTTTTGACTAAAAGTAAGGATTTACATTTGAAGACTTTTTATGAACTTGAAATGGACTCAAATGTTTAGATTTGCTGCTGACTAAAACTAAACCAATAAAGGCTAAAAAAGAAAGTAAAAGAGTAAAAGTAAGACTTAATTTTAAAATAGCTGCCAAAATTAACACTCTACATGATAGAATGAAAACTTTAAAACCTGGAAATCTTTCACCCCATCAGTTATTTATTTCTTTAGTTGAAATGTTAGTATTCTGGTCATTTTTTCCTCTCATACAACACAGTTTACTTCACACTACCAAGGTCAGACTGAGCACATAGTGGGACACATTGACAGCATGTCAATACTGTCGACTACGGACAGGGTTGAGTCATTCATTAGTAAAGAGTGAGCAAAGACAGAGTCAGATGTGTTTTCATTGGAGTGATAGTAATATGATACAAAGGATTGTTTTCTAGCCATAAATTAATAACATAAGACACAATGCACTTGTTGTGATAATTTCTAGACCATGGCAGCCAATACAGACTTGGCAAATTATGTTTGAGTATCTGTAAAATGTTTTATTTTTGACAATATTTTCATTATTTTACCACAGAAAAGTGTTTTTCACTTGATGATCAGTAGCTGCATTATGCTCTCCTTGAAACGATTGATCAAGTGGTAAAACATCTTTCCAATTTTCGATTATGTGTTGTGTGTGTGTGTGTGTGCGTGTGTGTGTAGAGGACAGCTGAAGTGGGTGTCCGTCCTGGTCCCTGTCCCGGGCAGCGCTCAACAGGGTTGTAAAGTTATCTTGTGTCACCACAGGGCTATTGGACGGTTGTCAGCACGCTAAATTAAAAAACCACAAGCACGCAGCGTTTTAATTTCTGTGTTTTTACCACTAACGGAGTGGGACTGCCTGTCGTCGCAGTGCTGGGGAGTGTGTGTGTGTGTGTGTGTGTGTGTGTGTGTGTGTGTGTGTGTGTGTGTGTGTGTGCACATTGTTGCACGGGGGTATGCATGTGTGTCACCTTAACAAAGCCCCTCTGTACTAAGTGTACTACTCTCTCTCTGTCTCTCCTGTCTTCCAACGAGGACAGAGCCAAGGAGACTTGGCTTTAATCTAATAGCATTACATAAAACAACACGGATGAATAATTTGTCTCTTATGAAAGTTATTATAATAGAGAGTATTTTCATGATGAGTAGATGAACTCGAGGCCTGACCCGTTCCGTCAGCGAAATCTCATTTAGATCATTTTGTCCAGATGACAAGACAACTCAGCCTGACCAGAAATCTGTGAGTCTAATCAAATTCAAGGAATAGTCGAGTCAAGGGAGGGAAAGAAAGTCTTCAGAGATTATCATGTGTCTGTACAGATTAGCATACTGTTGGTGAACTTGGTAAACAACATTTGTTCGAGGCTCCAGAGCGGTTATTGGCTTGACAACAGAAGAGCAGTATAGACCAATAAGTGCTGTTAACAAGCTTGAAATTAAATTTAACAGCTTGGTTGGAAACTGTTTATCAATCCAAGTTATAAGTACAGTTATCAAGAGAACATCGAAGCCAAACCGGAAAGTTACACTTTTGTCAATTCAGCAGATCTGATTGGCTGAATGGAGTTTTTTTATTTAATGGAAGAAATGGGAATAAAATGTGTAAACCTTTATATGCTCAATGGTAACTACATTTATAGACATTAAGATAAAGATAAAGATAAACTTTATTGATCCCCCATGGGGGCAGCTCAAGAAACAGGAATATAATTATCAAAAATAACAAGAAGTTAAAAATCAAACATATGTACATCAGTTAAATAAAGGGTATACAATAAAATACAAATAAAAATACAATAATAGAATAATACCAGGTAGGTACACTTCCACTTGTGGAAATAGTTATTATTATTAAAAACACACACAGTGTGTAGAATTATTGATATGAGTGGAGATGCAGTTAAAGAGTCATTAACAGACCTTTTAACCATATTCAAACGTAATATGCTCAGCAATTTCTAATACATGACTCTTCTGTGACGTCCTCTGTAAAGAGCACTGCCCAAGAAAAGAGACTATGACCTTTAACAACCTGCACCAGTTACTCAGAAGTGAAGAAAGAAACAGATGTGATCCGACACTTATTTAAAAAAAAGGGGATAAAACACTGATAAAATAATCTTCTAATCTTGTCATTGACTTCCATGGAGTGGACGCATGTTTTAAGGTTGGGCTTTTTAGACAAAAGACGTAAGTGAGTAGTATGGCAGACTTTCCCACTCGGTCATTTAGTAGCATCTTATTGTACACACTTTTGGAGAGATGACAGTTTTAGTTGTGGATGGAGGTAAATCGAGGACAATAGCAGTTAGCATCAGGTTGAGGCTCAAAGCACATTTTCTCATTTAAACTACTTCTTCTATGTTACATGCTAGCAGTAAACATATCTACATTCAAAATAAATCTCTAAATCACAAAGTATTGAAATGTTTTAGGTTGTTCCTTTAAAACTGCAGTAGCAGGGTGGGCGGTGACTGAATCAAGCTTAATGATTTTTCCCAACAGCCGGAGCCAGCGAGATCTCAAGATTGCATATCATAGCCTATGACATGCAGATTATTATCTGGCGCAGTAAATCCCTGACAAATTGCTGTATAAAGGATCTGCTCCAAGAATGTCTACACAGACATTACGAGAGGCCGGGTCAGGTTTTCAGCATACCAGATAGCAGAGATTGTGAGCAAATAGTGACGGGGTACATAATCCTGGGTCATTCTGTTTCAACAGAAAAATAAAGACTTCAAACTATTCCTCTAAAAACAGTCTGAGATCAGTCGCTGTGTCACCAGTTCAGTTGTTTTTTGTCTCTTATTGTATATATCAAACATGATATCTACAAGTTATGTTTCCTTGCATGGAGATTAACTGCATTTCTCACACTTTCCCATTTGTTGCATTTTCTTTCCACCTAATGATTTCTAAAATGTTTTTTAACCTACCCCACAAAAAGACAGCCGTGATGTCCTGCAGCTGTTCGTTTTTTACAAAAGCAAGAGAGCACATGTCATATTCATGGAAAGAGAAGATGTTTACTCTTGTTAAGACTGTTGAATATCAAGAGTTTGTCTGGAATTTTTTTTCAGTTTCCTGGCACACACTGAAAAGACATTTGACCTGGAGACTTATGTCAGCTGCTAACATGTTAAAACCAGATCATTGAATGTTAGCAACATTTCATTTTAGTTTTTTCTCAACAACCTGAATCAGTGTGAGATGTTCATAACATGCCGTAGACTATGACATGCAGATTATTATCAGACATGGTAAATCCCTGACGGATTCCTGTATGGAGACTCTCCTCCTCCAGAGTCATATCGGCGGTCTGGTCAAGCTTCAGCATATCAAATAGCCAGGATAGAAAGAGGTAAAGACCTGGAGCTGACGATAGTGAGTGGAACCATCTGCAGGGCATTAGAGCTTCAGTATGCAGCCCTTGTCTTCTACTCTATGTAAATACACACCAGTCTTTATAATCTGACCTGCCCAGCCTTTCTATTTATTATTTCTACCTGGGACGGGAAATGTTTGGAAACTGGACCTGCTCCAGACTGACGGGCTGCATGGAATGGAAGGTGACTGTAGAGGATGAGGAGCTTTAGATATATGTGTGTCCATGCAGGAGCTCTGTAAGGAATAACAGATCCCTTGCATACATCAAATGTTGGGCCCTTATGGAGCATTCATACCCAAAAGCTGCACAAAAATGCAAGGAGCATGTTGCTTCTGAGAGACATGGAATACGGTCCAGGAATTCCAGTACGAGAAACAGACCCCGAACAGAGTTTAAGTTTTATTGGTTCTCAAATCACTGCACAGAAATGTATAGTACTCTCAGACACTATTTCACAACACTGGAAAGTTATCACAGCAGAAATATTTGTATTGAGAAAAAAGTAGAATTGTAATGAAAGAAATATACCAGGAATTTTTGTTTGGATGTATTTATTGGCCACCATAGCACAACTTAAAGGCTTTATATGTGATTTTTCACACTTAAATGTAGAAATCAAGTATATCCTCTGAAAATAACTCTGTGAGTCATGACTGTCTACAATGGGTGTAACACCCGAGTCCCACTGTCTGTGATGTTTTCAGAGTTTTCAGAGTCTTATCTTCACTTTGTTTACATCGCCAGGACGGCTGGCCGACTCCTCCCCTCACGTATAAAAGTTGTTTAATTGAGGGACTAGAGAAAAGAAGAATAACATACTGTACTCACTGCTTAACTGTGTTTCTAGATCACGCTCATTTCAGGTAAATTTACATGCAGTGTGAAGATACCAGCATGATAAAGATCGCTAGCATTAGCATGCTAACACAACAATGCAGCGCAAGTTGTTTTGGTTTCATGCTTGTGCTCAAGGGCGACATCTGCTGGATGAAAAAATTGGCATATAAAGCCTTTAAGGAGCATTCAAACCCAAAGCTGCACAAAAATGCAAGGAGCATGTTGCTTCTGAGAGACATGGAAAGAAACAGACCCCGAACAGAGTTTAAGTTTTATTGGTTCTCAAATCACTGCACAGAAATGTATAGTACTCTCAGACACTATTTCACAACACTGGAAAGTTATCACAGCAGAAATATTTATAATGAGAAAAAAGTAGAATTATGCTGTTCCTGTAATGAAAGCAATATACCAGGAATTTTTTGCTTGGATGTATTTATTGGCCACCATAGCACAACTTAAGCCCAAATCCAACTTTTTTGGATGACTACACTTTCCCTTTTTTTTCTGCCAGAGCCCAATGTATACATCTCCCACTGTGTTACTTGTTTGAACTCTATCAATGAAGACGCATTGCTGATAACAGTCTAAATCAAAACACTCAAAAATTGCCCTGTGGTCAGTGTCGCAATTGATGTTGTATAAGTGATGACAGATGGTATGTGACATTTGTGATTCCCCAAAGGATTAAAGGTGATTGATCAGGTGAGTTTCTGTGGAAGTCGCATTATGGGAAAAGCATCTGGACCGCAGAGATTGTGTCTGTGATTGGTCATAGATTAACTGAGTTCACGACCACACTGAACCAGTACATTTGCCACACAAAAAAAGTAAACCTCACATCCGCATTAGCCAGTATTCTCACCGCTGATGTTTTCAGATAAACTGGAAACACTCGTATGACATCTCTCTCCCACCCGTAGGTGTCTCTTCACCAGTAACACTATTGTTTGCAGGGCTTTTGTGCAGCAGCTGTGAGTGACAGTGCAGACTGGTTTCTGCAGGTGTGTTTGTCAGTCCGTCTTATCGATAGAGAGTGTGTGAATTGAAAGTGTCTCCTGGTGCTGCTATTGTTGCTCAGCCACTGATGAGTCACATGATGAGTGAACATCATACCGAAAAAAACAACAAAAAAAACAGAAGTCCCTCTGGTTCAATTCAATTTGTACAAGCTTGTTACTGCCAAAAATACAGATTATATTAATACATTTTTGTTTTACTCTCACTATCCTCTTTCTTGTTTTAATCTTACTCTTCCAGTTCCTTTTACTCTTGGTGGCTTGTCACAGGTGGCTTGTTGGCTTGTGTGTGACAAGGTGTTGATTTACACACACAGCAAGGAGCTCCACATGGAGTCCATTGCCAAACAAGAAAAAGAGCAATAAACAACACCTTGTGGGTCTAAGCGAAAGAAAGAAAAAGGAGGGACATTAACTCAATAAAGAAAGTTGAATAGCGTTCACATTTTGTCTACACTTGTGAGGTTATTGGCACTTTATTGCACAAAACACCCATGCACATCGACGTTAGAGCTAAAGTGCATTATTGCTGTAATAGCTTACTAAGGGTAAAAGCAGCATGTGGTAAAGTGTATAAAGACATGTCCAGACACAGAGAGGGGCTCCTAGCATGCCGTCTGTCTGGCCTAGCACCTGGCCAGTAGGAGGAAATGATTGGTCAGCTATCTCTGGACAATGGCCTCAGTGTCTGTCCAGTTTCTGACCTTTCACACACTCACAGCCGGCATGCACAAAAACACTCACAGCGCCATGGGAGGCCACAACCAACTGCACACTGCCGTGGCCTCTGTGACACTGTCCATGCATCCTGTTGCTGTCAGCATCTCCTCTCTCTCCCTCTCTCCCTCTCTCTCTCTCTCCCTTATCCCCATTTCACCCTGCCTCTATTTTCCTTTTTCTTGTCTTTCTATGTAATTTCCACTCTGCTTGAACATGATAATGTAACCCACCATTACGAATATGAAAAAATCGAAACATTTTTTTTTGGGGGGGGGGGGACTAATCCCAGGAATCAATCTATGTCTACTTCAGCAGCTTTAGCTTCAAATTAACTACACAGACCGAGACCAACTTTAATTAATCAATAAGCTTCTTTGAGGTTGACTATTTATAGTCAGCTATTATTTAAGACAACTGTCATCAATAAACCTTCTGCTTCTTTCTGAAACCACTAAATGGCTTTAATGCCTAATCATGTAACAAAGAAGAATATTTATGTGCATTGATTTAGTATTGAACGATTAAGACGAGTCTATTGTCAGGTGGAAAACATTTTTTAGACAACCTTATGGGAATTTTCAATGGACATTTTCAGGAATTTTCTATTTCAATTTTTTAAATTAAATCTTGATGGAATTTACAAATATATATTTTTGAATCTTGGGGGAGTTTTTGTCCAAGATCTACAGGATTTGTTTTTGGAAGGGTTTTAGGAATTTCTTAATTCTTAATTTCTAAATTTGCACGCATTTTTTTTTTTTACATTCTAGAAATTTTGATTCTGAGTCACCACCTTAACAGTATCCATCTGTGAGGAAAGTCTTTCTGACCCATGACCATGTACCATGAGCGGCAGTAGCTCAGTCTGTAGGGACTTGGGTTGGGAACCAGTGAGTCACCAGTTCAAGTCCACTTACTGAGCACTGCCAAGGTGCCCTTGAGCAAGGCACTGAACCCCAAAACTGCTCTGGAGCGCTCGCTGTGGGCATCCCCCTCACTCTGAGACCTCTCCTTTAATGCATGTTTGTGTATGTCGGCCTATGTGTGTGTTCATGTTCATTAAACAGAGAGTAAAACTGAATTTCCCCTCGGGGGATTAATAAAGTCTAAATTATTATTATCATTAAAAGGCAGAAGGGAGGGAGTAACAGACATGTTTACAGAAAAAAGAAAAAAAAATCATCAACACAGCACAGTAACACAAATGTATGATGTAGATTGCATGGGGCGAGTCTCTGGTCACATACACCAAAAACGTCCTTCCCATGTGAGTTTGTCCTTGTAGCTGCAGCTCTAATAATGTCTCCATCTTGACAGGTGGAGGACAATATACCAAGGAGGCTGATCAGGGTTAGGACGTGTGGTGTGCCTTGTCAATATCAGGGGGTCTCTGGCACTGCAGGGGATGCAGTATGTAGAGTAGAATCCAGGACAGCATAGATGCCACCAGCTTTCAGGCCCTACTTGACACCCACCAGCCTCAGTGGCTTCTATTCTCCATTTCCTCAACTCTCTAATGAGGATTTGAGTCTTTTTAGTAGGAATTTTCAGTGATTTTCATGAACAGTCTTGATCAATTTGGGGGGAAAGATTAAAATTTAGAATGTATATACAGATCTGTTCATCAATTTTGGATAGATTGTACATTGTATATTGGAATTCATAAAGGAGTAGGGTTATAACTTTGATAAAATGAATGGTCGGCTGTATCTGTTTTATGGTGGGACTGTCATGAATCATGGGAAATCTAGAACAGATTGGACCTTGTGTAAGGATTAACGGAGTGAAATGTAGTTTGAAAATAGCTGTTCCAAATCGCAAGTCGTACAACTCATTTTGAAGTCGAGCCCGACGACGGCTTGATCAACGTTGGAACAGCTTCTCCTAATCGCACAGCGAAAGCAGAGCCACGAGCCGATTCCTCGACGATAGACAGCATCTCATATCGCCATGCCAACAACAGGCATGTTCTTGTTTTATCAGTCTCCCCCTCCCATCATGAAAGAAATACAGCAGAAATTATCGGCTGACCTCCAGTTGGCAGGAAATATATGATGACATAGCTACTAGTTAGCTTGTGTCTATTGGTGATGCAGATTGTGTGTGTGAGTGTGAAAGAGAGAGTGTGCATAAATCGTTAAGCGCTGGTCGTGCGTTGTAAATGATTCAGTCGTACAGTATGAGCTAAAATTGCGCCATGAATTTTGTACAATCGTAGAACGTGTCCCTGGCTTTAAACCACTCTCTGCTGCTCCCACAAACTAAAAGCAAATGATTTAAGAGAAGTGTAAATGGTAAGAGAGGAGAAAAGGAGTACCAAGGAATATTAGGGAAAACAGGTCGTATAAGCTGCAGAATGCGTTCACGTCCTGTGCAAGGCTTGGGGGGGGGGGGGGGGCAGCAGCTATATATATAACTGCAGTGAGGGTGCTTTGGTGTGGCTGCTCATCTCTCTGCCCTATAACTGACTCCATCTTTACTGACTACAGACGTAATAAAGAACAACCACAGCTTCCTGTTGGCTTTAATTAAAGCCTCAGTCAAACAGAGATACAGGGTTTTTCACTGTTTTAGTTCAAAGATCACTTGATCTATAATATCCTTTTTTTTCCTCAACAACTGTGCATTTGGTTTTTTGAAATAATTTCTCATTGACTTTATTTCCTGCTCTACTTGTTCCGGCACTTTATGAAAGTTGTGATTCAAGTCAAAGATACCAAAACTAGTGCTGGCGTTAAAGCATTTATTAGTTCTTGTGGATCATTTTAAACAAGGTAGCCAAATGTTTGAAACTTAAATAATCTGCAAGCAAATTTTTTATGATGGACCCAAGCAATGGTCCACTTAGTTAACACAGATCAAAAAATGTTTACTGCTAATCGGCATTAAAGCAATCTAAATAGGGAACCACAAACTTCACTCCCCTGCACTGGGAGAGAAGCTGAGGCAGTCCTTCAGTCTGGTGCCACTTGTATGATTAATGGGTATGAATGTGACCCTGAACTTGATGGTAGACCTTTGTACTCTAGTGGCCACAGAAACCAGTAAAACACACACACACACTCACAGAGGCCTTGTGAAATGAATAGCTCATGTGACTGGTGGTGACTGCGTGAAGCCAGAGCATTTTTTTGTTAATGCTTGTGATAGCTTTTGTAAAAGAACTTGATGACCTATCAATCTGTAAAAAAATAACTTCTCACATATTCAGTTCAGGTTTGGTTTTGAAGGTCTGATCCCGCTGTAAATTTGCAAAAGTTTGCAGAAAATGCACATGAAAACATCGGGATGTGGTGTGGATAAATGTCAAGTTTGCAGCTCCAGTGGTCATACATCTCTTGTTGGGACAGCCCATCCATCAGCGAGGAGTCAGACTGGCTGCGGACCTTGGGGTCATCTTACACCACAATCCCAGTCCCTTTTCTGTTTTTTTCACCCTTGTCACCTTCTTTCTTCCACATCTTGTATCAGGGAATTATTCCTCTTCATTTCATGCTACTAACTTTCTCACTATTCTTGCTTCTGTTTCCTTTCTCTCTCTCTTCTATCTCACTGAGCGTCTGTTCGTCCATTTTTCCCTCCAGGCGCCTTCTCTCTTTCCCCTCCTCCTTCCCACACACTGGGCAGTAAAACAGGACTGGGCTCATGGGAGGCTATTAACCACCAGAATCGGTGCAATAGAGCTCTGCTGCCGAGCAAGACGACTTCTGACTCTTTGACACAACCAGTAAAGCAGGTATGGTAGACCTGCGACATGCAACATATGGGACTTCTGACTCTGCACTTATACATTGTTAACATGCATCACCAACAGATCAAACTTTATATCCTACATGTTGATGATAGCAGAGGATAATACAGTTATTAATACCTTTGATTTGTCTCACCCAGTTGATTATACCACAACAATAACAACCAAGAAAACAGCAAATGCATGTCCTTTCCTCTGCAGGTTAGCTTTTCATTAACATTCTGCTAAGATAATGACTTATAGTTAATAAAAACAAAAACGGACAAGAATGTGGGGAGCTGGTGGCGCAGTGGTTAGTGTGCGCGCTCCCCATGTATGGAAGTTGTAGTCTTCCAAGCGGGCAGCCCAGGTTCGGGTCCGACCTGTGGCTCCTTTCCCACATGTCATTTACCGCTCTGTCTCCTTGATTTCCAACTCTATTCACTGTTCTACCTCTCAAATAAAGGCACAAAAAGCCCAAAAATGAATCTTTAAAAAATGTTTGCCTAAAAAACTAAAAACTAAAAGTGATGAAAACCTTCCAACAGTCTAAATCCACTCTTTTAGTAAACATAGCTCTCAGTCTTTTCACACGTTAACAACTTCTTTTTCCCCAACAGTGAGGAGGTCAGTGTCCCACAGGTTTAGAATCTGATTCTGGCTTTGGCGGCTCAAACATGTATGGCAGGACAGCTCCAACACAGCTGCCAGATAAACCCTCCATTGTCAGGTCCTCAAACAGTTAAAAAAACATGCATCTTTGCTGCATTTGAAGGTTCAAAACTCAGAGACTATTGCTTAATTTTTGATGATTTTTAAACTTAATTTTATATACTTAGCATTTTTTGTATGATAGGAAAAATGGCCTGGTGGTTAATAACACAGTCTTCTGTTGTATACCAAACTTAAAATACAGATTTTAGTGGCTTTTAAGGCTGTCGTTGTGAAATTGTATTTTGTCCTGCAGATCAGTTTCATCTGTCAGACTGACAATCACAGAAGGTGATCAAGGCAATCCTACATTACTAAACACCTAGGGGACTGAATAAGCCTTTTTAAAGCCTCATAGAGAACATTGAATACTGCAAATTTGAGCCCCTTCTTTTTAAAAAATTTTTAATAAGGCCAAAATGTCTTTAAATAATCTCATTTAGAAAAAAACTGCTTTATAAGAAATTCATTATTTTCATAATGAGGAGGAGCCGCACTTCTTCTGTTCAAAGTTACCGGCAAATTATTAAATAGTAGAAAATCACAACTCTAAGGATGAAAACGACTCTCAGTCTAACTTTTATTTCTTTAATGAGAGGTTCTTATCAAACTGCAATTATTTGAAACTATCTTGTAGAGGAAATCGTATCTCTGTCAGGCTTTTCATGTGCGTAGTGTGTGTGAAGTTGATACAGGATCGCTTAACCCAAGTCAGGACAGCTGCAGTTATGACTTAACCAGACGTTCGTCCTCATCCTGTCCCTTCCTCTGCCACACACAGAGACACACGGGTCAGGATTTTCTAGCCCTCTGAGGTTTAAGCTGCATGGGTTGCCGATCCTGCGTGTGGTCTGTAAGGAAATGCCCTTGTTATGAAGTGCTACGTGCTCGAGACGCTTACCTCAGGATTTCACTGGAGTGGAGTCTCCACTGTCGTCCTGATCCGGACATGTGAACCCACACTCGCTCGACTGCAGCCAAAGGCCAGGTGCTAGTGTGTCACTAGAATGAAAACAGGCAGGCCTATTCTTATGTACGTTGTGATGGCAGAAACACATTTGTAATAGAAAAGTAGATTAAACAGGCAGATGGAGTTTCAACTATCAAGTTATCCAGAAGGGGCTTGAATTACAGTGGTTGAAAAAAAGAGTATTCATTGCTCACAGTAAGACGTCAACTTATTTATTTATTTATTGGATTTCTTTTTTGCGTTCCTATTCATTTTACTTATGTTTTATGTCTTTTAAATTGATTCTGTATTTCACATGTAGTTTTCTTTTAATCTCACGTGAGCTGTTACATTTTTTATTTATTCTTCTGTACAGCACTTTGGTCAACTGTGTTTTTTTTTTAAGTGCTTAACAAATAAAGTTGGATTGGATTGGATTTGATTGCTGGATTGTAACTTAACTAAAGACATGTACTTAGTTTTTCTTTATTTTTCTGATGACAATAAAGAGCATTTCTCATTACTTTCAGATGCTCCACAAATCAAACATTTACTCATTTAATCAACAAATGAGTCACAAGGTTTAATCTGTATTTTCTGTGTGTGTGATTTTTTTCTTTTGATACTTGAGGTATGTTTCTGTGATTCATACTTCTAAGTTATTCAAAGTATGTTCAAATTAAATAACTTAACTCGTCGCTTTTACTCTGTTTCGATGTTTCACAGAATAACAGAATCATGTCAGGGGCAACATTCTGTGTCAAGCGTAGATACCTTTCCTCAACAACAAAATAGGAAGGAAGAAGAACCATGTACTGCATTATTAAGCAGCACAGACATAAGCCATTTTTTGTCATCTCCGTCCATCCATTATCTGTACCACTTTTCCCGTTCTGGGTCCCGCGGGGGGTGGTGGAGATGATCCCAGCTGTCATTGGGCGAGAGACGGGGGAACACCCTGGACTTCACTAGTCAATCACAGTGCTGACATACAGAGACAGACAACCAGCAACACTCACATCAACCAGCAACACTCACATTCACACCTACAGGCAATTTAGATTCCGGTTTGTTTTGTTTACATATATGCACTCCTGAAACATTCTGGACTGCTCCTGAATCCCCCTGACCTGGTTGTTCACACACGCTGACTGTATTCTGGTCAGACGGGTGAGGGGGCTTACTGTTAAAAAATGTGGCTGTTTTTCATTCACACATGCAGCTCCTCCTGAAACTATCTGGAGTTTTCCCCGGAGTTGTGTGCAAGTGTAAAGCCCCTCGTATTCACCCTGACTGTGTTGGGATTTCAGGAAATGATGCTGATGAAATCTGAATAGTGTTTCCAGACTGTAAAATACAGGGGAAAGGGTTTCAGAAACAGTGCCTACTCTTTGGGTAGTATCGGGACTGAGACAGTCAACATGTCTAACGCAGGCAGAGTGCTTTAGCAACCTAATCTACATACCACTCACTTAACTGAGTTTTCAGTTGTGCGGGAACACGATCTCATACTGAGAGCTTTAGGGTAACTGTGCTTGGTAAGAAATCCAATAGAGATGTCTCAAGACACCTGTGTGCATGTGTGTGTGTGTGTGTGTGTGTGTGTGTGTGTGTGTGTGTGTGTGTGTGTGTCTGTGTGTGTGTGCAACGTAACAGAGACCCCTTGACTACTCCCTGGAGACAGGCTTGACACAGAAGCTAAGAATAGCCCTGTGCTGTGTTACCACCAGGAGGGGGGGGGGGGCGGGCAAGTGACACTATGTCTCATGGGACACATCCTTCATTTGGACTTCTCTTTTACCTGGCATCAATATCTACACATGACTAAACCGTTGACCTCTCTGACCTCTAGAGACACTTGCACATACACACACAATAACACACACAAATCTGAGCTGCTGCTGCACCTTACAGCTCATGTCAGGCATGCACAAGTTATGGCATTTGGAGCCTAACCTCTTATTTTTAGACTATGTAAACAGTGGGTCTGTGCTTAAGATGTCCATCATCGCTGGGTGTGATGCCATGAATTGTAGCCGGGTGGGTGGAAAAGATGGAGACGAGGAGGCGGGGGATGAGGAAAAAAAAGGGGCGGCAGAAGTTAGGTGGGGGAAAGATGGATAATTATCAGGAAGTGGGATTTGCTAGAACACTTAAGCACATTCTTGACTTTGAATTCATGAAGACCTCGGGCTATAACTGCTGATTAAAGAACAGAGATGCAATCCGTTTCACCGCTGGGCTACTGCTGTCACTTCAGAAAGGCTTTAATTTCTAAAAGAAAAAAAAAAAACGGACAAAGAATTATTGTAGGCTATTCATATTTTCCGGGGGAGGTTTGTGAAAAGGATGCATGGACAAGAAACAACATATCAGTGAATGACCCGACAGCGTGACCCCTGCAGCTTCTCGCATGTCAAACACCACATACACTCTTCTCACATGTCTGGTAAAGAGGTCGTGACCCCGCACTAACAGCTCTGTTTCCTTTGCCATCCAATACAACAGCTTCATCCAGGATGCCTGAAAGGTTCAGAAAAGGCAACACTGCACTGAGCGACCTGTCAGAATAAAAGCATATGAAAGCAGACCATGTTCTTAATGCATGAGTGTGTGTGTGTGTGTGTGTGTGTGTGTGTGTGTGTGTGTGTTAACACTGAGAAAATAGAGACATGAATGGCTATATTCAGCCCAGCAAAAACATCTACTCCAGTAGCGGTGCTGCATCAGTATCACTGATGTCTGATAATTACCTGTTATTTGGGATAATTGGGTAATTGGGGTAATGCGTCTCACAGTCATCATTACAAACAGCGATGGACTGCTATATTAATGCCAACCACACTTGCCGTGCAGTAGCACAATAGGATGAGCTAAAAGAAATGGTGTGCTTTTTCATATTTTTATTTTAGGATTTGATAAAGAAACAAAGACAAAACAAGGATTTTAGGATTGAACAGAATGAAAGATAGGGAATATAGCAGCAAAAAAACCTCTACCAGGTAGTTAATGGTGGCTCAGGGATGTTAAAAATACAACAGTGATAGAGAGGAAGAGCATAAAAAAAAAGCAGCCTAGCATTAAGGTCCCAATGCCATTATGGATTTAATGGCACGCTGGGTGGTGTCCGACCACTTTGAACACGCTGATCTGCATAATAGAGCTGCCCCCTTACAACACTCACAGGGGAGTATTACCTCTCTGTGATCAATCTCCTTCTCTTTATCTCTTACAAACACACACACACACACACACACACACACACACACACACACACACACACACACACACACACTCACACACACACACACATTCACACACTCACGCATTCACACACACAAAGTGATAAATGAACATTAGCATAAACTCTGCACAAACAAAGCCAGTGGAAAAAAGATTACTGAGGACATTTGTGTGAGTAAAATAAAATATGTTCAGGCAAAAAATAACACACTGTTAAAAATGATCCCTGTGTCATTTAAGAGTTTTTTTTTTTTTTGTATTTTGTATTGTCATTATTTTAATCCATGGCCTTTCCCTTTACTCTGTGGTGAATGGAATTTACTGCATGTGTGATTTCTCATTGGAAAATGTTTTAGA